>NC_091476.1:48158398-48263398 GCF_036971445.1 Narcine bancroftii | reverse complement strand
TCTTTGAGGAGTTGCACATTTATCCTGTGACTGCAGGGGCTTCCTCAAAGGACTCTTATTTCCTCCCACACCCCAAGATGTACAGGGTGATAGGTTAGTTGGTCACTGTAAATTTCCCTTGAGCGTCTCCCAAATCCATTACCATGAAGGATGGACAGCAGCCACATTGGATCATAACACAGTGCACGCTCACTGTACCTTACTCAACATCCTGATTGTAGAAGCCCACGTCATACAAACCACACATATACTAAGTCAGGAATCTGGGTGAGAATTTTACATGTACTAACCATGCCTGACATCATTGTACAGCCAGGTTTACAGAGAGGGATCACCTGGCATGGAGCAAAAACATTTTACTTTTGTAATGTTCATTCAATAATCTGATAACGGTGGGAAAGAAACTTTCCTTGAACCTAGTGGTGCATGATCTCACACTAATGAATCTTCCTGAAGGCAGTGGTGTGTAGAATGTGTGGCTGGGGTGAGATGAGTCGTGTGTGTGTGTGTGTGTGTGTGTGTGTGTGTGTGTGTGTGTGTGTGTGTGTGTGTGTGTGTGTGTGTGTGTGTGTGTGTGTGTGTGTGTGTGTGTGTGTGTGTGTGTGATGGCCTGAGTTTCATTCACATCCTCTACAGTTTCTTGTGATCTTGGGCAGGGCAGTTCTCGTACCACCCAGTGACACACACCCACCCTCCTATGATTCATCTGTCAAAGTTAAGGGATGTAGCTGACTTGCCAAGTTTCCTCAGGTTTATTAGGATGGTTCTCTTTCTTGGCCATTGCATTGATGTGTCAAGTCAATGGAGATGTTTACTCCAAGGAACTTGAAGCTGTCCACCTCATCACTGTTGGTGCAGATTGGGTAGTGTGTTCCCTTCCAGATGATTATCACCAGCTCCTTTATCTTACTGATACTGAGGGAGAGGTTTTTGACCTAGCACCAAGACATTAGTCCCTCTATCTCCCTTCAGTATTCATTATTCAAGATCCTGCCTATGAAGTGTGGCCATGAAGTCATGGGTGTACACAAAGTATAGCTTCTGGCTGAGTAAGAAGTTGCATATGGCCCTGGTGTTAAAGATGCTTTGAATTTAACAATATCCCATCGTTACTGTTTACTCATGGTGTTAACTCGATAAAAGTTGTATTACAATATCTTGAGAAATATTCTTTAAGGGCTATGTAAGATCCATACCCATCATATGAAAAGGACATTAATTTTGGGATATCAATCCAGTTTAAGAGCTCCATGTGGACAATTATGAGCCAGCTTATATTTATTGGACAAAAGAGATCCAGTAGGTTAAAAGATTGTTCATCAAAGCAGCAGACAATTGATGAGATCATAATTTTTATGACCTAATAACAAAGGTAAATTAATTTGATGTATTTTATAGATACTCACTTTTAGACATGCTAAATTTTGGAACAGGATGAATATATTTCATGCTCTTAATAATTAATTAATATGTCAGGAAATATTATTTAATGTTTAATTTTAACAAACTTCTTAAAGATGCTTGTTAATTACTCATTCAATAATTTGACACCAATCCTCATTTCTTCTCTCTTGTGTCCCTTCTCTAAAGGTAATGGGTCATATCTGGGCATTAGCAGTTCTATGGGTCCCCTTTTCAAATGTGAAGCTGGACGGTAAGGGCTGGATTCCTATTTGACTGCAGGCTCCTCAGAAACATGTCCTGACTTGTTCAGAGTCAACTTTGCAGGATGGAGCTGAAGACCCAGTTTGGTTGCTAAACATGACCAATTATTTCTGTAAATGCCAAGTCCACGTAACCATGCTAATCCAATACAGTGAGTCAACCATTATCCACAGGTTCTGCAAGCCACATCGCTTGCTGCTATAACAGGTGGATGTGGGGCATTAATGCAAGTAGAAGACCAGCAATATTGGGGCCTGGATTATAAATCTCGGGTTTCCGGGGCAAAGTCCACCTTGGGAGCTGGTGGAATTGTTTGATGATTGCCCTTAAAAGGCTCTCTGGATCACTAATACCTTTTGGAATAACCTTCTCTGACTTAAAGTATATCTGTACAATATTGTGGAAGGAAATCTTTTTTTATTTACCCCATCTGACCCATATGTGACATCAGACCCAAAACAATACTCTAACCTACTCTTTCAACTGGGCACTCAGTCCAAGAGTAATTCAGGATGATAACACA
Organism: Narcine bancroftii; assembly: GCF_036971445.1. Classification (NCBI taxonomy): domain Eukaryota; kingdom Metazoa; phylum Chordata; class Chondrichthyes; order Torpediniformes; family Narcinidae; genus Narcine; species Narcine bancroftii. The sequence goes on along the minus strand of NC_091476.1, from coordinate 48,261,210 downwards.
TGCTAGTCCTGCTGCTGAGGATTACCATGAAGTTAGTAGGCTGCAGTTACATCTTGATCTATTTGAGCCGTCAGTATATTGTTATCTAACAAATAAAAACACACAGACCTGATGAATGGTCTTCAACCTGAAATGTGAACTACTTCTCTCTCCATAGATGGTACCTGATCTGCTGTGGATTCCGTTTTATTTCTCGGAATTATTACAGCATTTGTTTAATTGGAATCTGGGCCACACCACAAGGATTCACACATCATCATTCCTTGACTAGCTGCCAAAACCTCCAACCACGCACTGAATCCACTACTTCAGGCATCGCAAGACTCTCCAGGGTCATCCAAAATTCCATGCCTTTCTTCCAACTGGCACCTTCTCTGACACCTCTACCAGTGCCTTCCTTGCTGGATGTCAGGTGGGTTGTACCTTGATTTTAAAATTCTCATCCTGGTTTTCAAATGGCCCTATGGTCTCACCAGCCTCAGTTTTCTCATACTCTCATTATGCCCTGCATTTACCTGTGCTCCTCCAATTCTGGGCTCTTGACTATCCACAAATTATTCCATCTGCATTTACCTAACCTAGAATTTGCCCAGGGTCCACCACTCTTCTTTACTTGAAGATATTCCTTTAAACCCTTTCACCAAGCTTTCCATCATCTGCTCTGGTATTATCTTAATCGGGCCAGGATTAGATTTTTGTTTAAAAACTAATTTATAAATGGAACTTGTTGAGAACAGCTGCTTCCTTTCATGAAGATGTCTATAAGAGGAGGACAAAACTTTAAAATTACAACATCCTTGTGGAGAGATGATAGCAAACAAGGCCTGAAGACCAAGTTTAGGCCATTCAGCACAGTAGACAAAAGTTAAAGAATTTCATATATGTTACATTCTAAATGTAGTATTACATGACAATAATGGAACCTTTACCTTTACAGAAAGTCATTTCAACTATGGCTGATGTATGTATGCAAATAAGCAGCAGGTAGTGGAAATCTCAATCTCCCCCCCTCAAAGGTGACTGAGGACACATCATCTGAGTGTCTCAAAGTTATCAAAAGGCCTGCTCTTGTTGCCAATGGCACTAGCTCAATAGTTCTCAACATTTTTCTTTCCACTCACATCCCAATTTAATTAATCCCTTTGCCACAGGTGCTCTGTGATTAGTAAGGGATTGCTTAAGGTGGGATGTGCGTGGAAAGAAAAAGTTTGAAAACCACTGTTTTAATCGTACCTAATTGACTCGTTATGTGCACAGTTTCATAACTCCAAAGGAAATAGGCCAATGACAATTTTTCTCAAGCAAAATATTTCAGTAAGAATTGGGTCTAGAGCAGTGGTTCTCAACCTTCCCTTCCCACTCACATCCCACCTTAAACAATCCCTCACTAATCACAGAGCACCGATGGCATAGGGATGACTTAAAGTGGTATGCGAGTGGAAAGAAAAAGGTTGAGAACCACTGTGCTAGCTTGAAGATTAACCTAGTCATACAGTGCATCAGCCACCCATGTTCAGCCTTGACTGCAGGGGCTATCTGTGTGGGATTTACTTGTTGTGCCTGCGCCTATGTAATTCCACCTGGGTGGTTTTGGTGATTACTGGATCCCAAACTGTGAAGAAGGCACACCAATGCCTCTAATTTTGAGGGAGCCCGAAGAGATTTGACAGGTCGTCACATGCTCTGTCAAACTTCTATAGATACACTGTGGTTCCCATTGGTTGTGTCTTGGCCTGGCTTGGATGCTCAGGAATGCAGAAGGCAAAAACACAGCCATATTCTTCACAGTTCTCACCTCCCATCCATTGCAGATGTCTCTGTGAGGTGCTGCCTCAGGAAGGCAGCCAACATCAGAATGGACCTCCATCAGCCTGGTCGCAACCTCTTCTACCACTGGGCAGAAGTAACAGACACCTGAAAACCAGCACCTCTAGGTTCAAGAACACTTTCTTTCCGACAGGCATTAGGGCCTTGAACCTCCTCTTGTAACCTTAATCAGGGATTGATTCGGCTCTACAAAAGGACTGTTGCAGTATTGCAAATCACTTTTTTGCACAAGGATTACTGTGAACATTTAGTGTCTATCATATGTACTTATTGCCTTTTTCAATTCATTAAGTTTACTATTATATATTTTTTACAAATGCCTGTTTGGGCGAAAGCAAGTAAGAATTTTGGTGCATATGTACATTATGCAATGGATATGACAATAAATTCATTAATGACCATTATCATTACTTAGTTCCTGTAAATTGCCTTGAGTGGAGGAGCGAGGGGAGTTGATGGGATGTGAGTGGAAAAATGGGATCAGTGTAGATGAGTGTTTGGTGGTCAGAATGAACACAATGGGCTGAAGGGCCTCTTTCTGAGCCACTAGTCCATGTACAATCCAAAATTACAGTTGGGAAAATGTATTGAGACATCTGGGAAAATAGATAATATAAGTATATAAATGGTTAATATTACAAAAAATAAATTGGAAGAGATTCTATAATTATGTTAAATCCATTAGAGCTGAAATCATCACCTGTTAATTTACACGAATGTAGCTCTCAGAAGTGATCAATGGAGATGCATTCCAATTTCACCTCACGGTGTAATATCTTGTACTTGATACTTTAAAAGGTGTGGGATTTTCTGCATAGTGAAATCTATCAACTAGAACAGTTGGCAACAACAGCAGGCTAATGCTCGACTCCTCTCCCATTGCTGTTTCAAAGTATCTTTCTCAATCACGTCTCCATTGACAACACTCTTTTAACTGTCTTGGACATTTTTGAAGCCCTAAAATTATACTTAGTGGTTGTCATAACTAATTTTCAGTTGCAGAGTGATTGATTGGCAGTAGCTGCCAGATCATTGTGTACATATTGTCAGGGTGTAACTTTCTCTCGTCTTTTCATGGTGCACCTATTGCAGACATTCAATAGAATCAGTGCTCAATTAAACAGCAAATGTGACCCAATATCAATATTGCCCAAATATATTCAAGGAAGAACACTGTCTTTTAAAAAATATTTTGACAAATCATATATTTCAACTCCAGAGGAAAACTATACATATCGCTGTCCAATTTCTAATGGATGGATCTTACTTTGCAAACTCATGGTTGGCGTAGCAGTTAGCGCAATGTCTTTACAGCATCAGCGATTGCGACCAGGGTTCGAATCCCCGTGCTGTCTGTAAAGAGCTTTCATGTTCTCCCCGTGTCTGTGTGGGTTTTATCCCACCCTTCAAAACATTCCGGGGGTGTAGGTTAATTGGGTGTAAATTGGGTGGCACGGACTCATGGGCCAAAATGGCCTGTTACCCGTGCTGTATGTCTAAATTTAAAATTTTAAACTCATTGAAAGTGGATTAATTTGATGGTCAATTTCAGAAGAAAGTTCCATTTTGTATTTTTATTGCTTTTCATCTTCTCAGTTTTCACTGTGGAGCTTTGCATAAATCTATTTATTCTCAAAGTTTAAAAATTATAATAAAAGGTTAAAATATTTATTTTTAACGAGAAATATAGATTGTTTGTAATACTTAATTTAGAGGCCCTTCTGACCTGAGAGCCTGCTTCCCAAATACACCCATGTGACCAATTAACCCAATAACCTTGTATGTCTTTGAAATGTGGGAGAAAACCGGAGCACTGGAGGAAAACCACAAGGACATGGGAAGAACATACAATCTCCTTAACGACAGTGCTGGATACAAACTAGGGTTTCTGGCACTGTGACGTGTGAATGATTTGGCTGAAAATGTAGATTGTCGGATGAACATGTTTGCAGATGACACAAGATTGGTGGAGTTGTGCATTGTGAAGAAGGATGCAGTTGAAATTGGGCAGAGAGATGGCAGATGCAGTTTAATATGACCATGTTTTGCATGCTTTGTCTTTGGATGACTGAAATGCAGAATATCATGCATGCTCACATCAACAAAACTATAGTGAACATACTATTCAAGATATTTTGAAGATGTTAGCGTAATATTTTACAAACAAGTTGGTATCATCTCCCCTACTGCACAAAGTAGAAGAGCTTAATATTTTTGTATGAAACACAGGCCTTATACTCCTTACCTTTCAATAACTTCTTCCTGAACTACCTGAAAATTAACCTGTAGAAGATAGGGAGTTTAAATTCTCGGTCACCGCTGCAAAGTACAACTACTAATTAACTATAGGTTTGGCCTTTTAAAAGTTCTCATATTTGTGACAGGGTGATTTGTGACATGGAAATTTTTAACACTGCTTCCTTTGTGGGGCTTGTATATGCAGCAGTGGGCTATATTGCACATTACTTACCACATAACTGCAGTCATTTCCCTGTTTCAGTGAAGCTGGAATTTTGAACTTCCTGCTTGTTTTACAGTCATATCCATTGAGGATCATTACTTCATGATAACACTTGCTTTGAGACCACAGATTGGAGCTGTTTCTGGGAGGTGGCCACCTACAACTGTCATATAAACATCAAGGAGAACACAAATTCAGTGACTGGCTACATTCGCGTGCATTGAGGATGTCACAGAGATCTAATGCCACACAACCAGAGACTGGTTGAATGCAAAGGTCTATGCCCTCCTGCAGCCTTCAGAACAGGAGACAAGATGGCACAAACTCAGCCAGGGCTGAACTCTCATATGCAATATGGAAGGCAAAATGTCACAGAAGACAGCTATGCAACATCATGTGGCAAGAAAGAAAACAATAACAGATCACAAGACAACCTTGGAAGTCAATGAAAAAGACACCTCCCTTCTGGACACTGAACATCTTCTATGCTTTGTTTGATGAGAAGAATAGGCTGACGCTAATGAAACGTCTGTCTCCCCCTAAAGAACGAGATGAGGAGAATCCTATCCAAGGTGAACCCACACAAGGCAATGGGACCAGACAACATACTTGGTTTGGTTCTGAATGTCTGTGCAGCTCAATTGATTGAGGTTCTGATGGACTTCTCGATTGCAGCAGTCCATCGTCCCCATGGGTTTCAAGAGAACTACTATCATCCTGGTACCAAAGAAGACTACAGTATGAGGCCTAAATTACTACTTCCTAATGACACTGACTTCCACCATTATGAAATGCTTCCAGCATCTGGTGATGAAACGCATCAAAGTGCAGCTCCCAGAAGCACTCGGCCCATTTCAATTTGCCTACAGGTGGATCTCCTCCATTGACAATGCTATTAGCTTTGACCCTTCACTCTATTCTGACCCACCTGGAAAACGACATCTCATATGCTAAGTGGCTGTTTATCACCTTCATTTCAGCATACCCAAGAGGCTGGTGGAGAAGCTGTCCTCTCTGGGACTCAACACCCCTCTAGGTAACTGGACCTCCTAACAGAAATACCGAAGTCTGTCCAGGTTGACAGCAGAACAATGAGCATGATCACACTGACCACTGGGCTCTGTGCTCATCCCACTCCTGTTCATGCTACTGATCCACAACTGAAAAGCCAGCTTCAACAGTGTCATCAGGATGACATGACAGTTATTGGCCTCATCAGCAACAATGATGGGCCGCACTACAGAGAAGATGGTGGAAAATCTTGTGAAATGGTGCGAGTAAACAACCTGAGTCTCAATGTGGACAAGACAAAGGAGATGATTGTGGACTTTAGGAGGTCCAGGGTTGGCCACCCTCCACTATACATCAACAACTCTGTAGTAGAGAGAGCGAAGAGCACCAAGTTCCTCAGAATTCACTTAACAAGTGACCTGCACATATAACATCTTCTCACTTGTCAGGAAGATGCAACAGTGACTACACTTCCTCAGAAGGTTGAGGTGGGCTAGGCTACTGGCCACCATTCTATCATCTTTCTATTGGAGCTCTATTGAGAGAATCCTGGCTGGCTTCATCACAGTGTGGTAGAGAATTGGTCAATCCACAGGACCATAAAAGTGGCAGAGAAGATCACTGAGGTCCATTGATGTGAATTACCAGAATTATTGTTTAAAGAGGGCTCATAAAATCACTGAGGACCCCTACTACCCTGCATATACCATCTTTCAGCTACTTCCATCGAGAAAGAGATACAGATGTATCAGAACCAGAACCACCAGGTTTCTTCCAAGGCAGCGAGACTGCTGAATGACTGATTAACTGCTAAAACAACTGAGACTATTATTTATTAATAATATTTATTTTGTATGTATGTATGTATACATGTGCTGTACTTGTCCGTAGGTGTGCTTGCACTCCTTTTTCCTGCAGACCGAAGAACGCAGTTTTGTCGGGTTGTACTGGTACAATCGGATGATAGATAAACTTGAAGATGAACTTCATCTTTCTCCTTACCCAGAGAATTCACAGCCACTCTAGTCACAGTAGTCTATGTTCCTCCTTATGCAAATGATGAGGAAGCATTGAAAGCAACTCACCCTGATGGCAGTATGATTGTTGCAAGTGGCTTCAATCACGTCAACTTAAAAACAGGCCTGCTGACGTACCAACAACATGTCAATTTTGCAACTGGGAAGAGAGTGTCTTGGATTTAGTCAACACAAATGTCCCTGGAATGTACAAGGCTGTCCATCTTGGATACTCAGACCATCTATCCATTAATCCCTACTTGGAGACCACTGGTAAAAGATTCAAATCAGTTCACTGGGAGATTAGGACCTGGCCAGAGTAAACTACAGCACTGCTTTGATACATGGGACAGGAGTGTGTTCAGGGATGCGGCCACCTACAACGAATGACATCAATGTCAACAAGTATAGTATACAGGCACAGTGATCAGCTACAAAAGCAAGTGTATTGAGGATGTCACAGTGATTAAACATTGCACAGCAAGGGCAAATAAAGAGGGCTCAAGGAATTAGAGAAGACCCTTTCCATCCAGTGCACAGGATCTTTAACCCTCTACCATAGAAAAGATGGTACAGGACCATCAAAGTCAGGACTGCCAGGGTGGGAATATATTCTTCCCATTGGCTGTGAGACTGATAAACAGTATCCCGTAATGATGACAATCATCTCAAATGTTTATGTGGATTTACTTTGATTATGTATGTGATCCCCATGTACTGTCTATTGTGTGCTTTGGTGTATGTTCCATGATCTGGAGGGATGTGCTTTTGTCAGTCAGATGACAATAAACTTGAATTTGATGCATTTTTGGAAGTCAAAAAGGATTAATTCATATGCATTAAATGGCAAGGCATGAAGGTATGTTCATGAACAGAGTGACTAAGTCCAAAGTTCGAAAGAAGTAGCAATGTGATAAATAAACTGGTGAAGAAGACACATGGCATGTTGTTCTACATTGGTTGGGGCACTGATTATAAGAGTTATATTGTAACTCTGCAAAACTTTGTTTGGTCACACTTGAACTATTTTGGGCCCTTCTGGTCTGCACACTACCGAGTGGTCATCACACTACAAAAATAGTGTACAGTCCAATTCTGGTCAGTGTACTCAGGAAGGGTATGAAAGTTTTGGAGAGAGACAGAAAATATTTGCCAGAGTGTTAGGGTTAGGCTACAAGATTAGGGCTGGAAAACCGGGAGTTGTTCTCTGTGGAATAAAGAAGATCACAACAAGACTTGATAGCAGTCAACAAGGTCATAACATGATTTGTTGGTGTAGAGAGAGAGAGAGAGAGAGAGAGAATCCAGTAGGAAATGGTTGAAGGTCAAAGGTGCATCACTAGAAAGTGCGCAAAAGGTAAAGGGAGGATTATAGAGAGAAAATAAACAATTAAATGCTGAGAGCATTTGTCATCTGCACTCCAGTTCTTGTAAGATGTTGATTTTGGAAGGTTGTGGATATTTATCTGAGGGGGATTAATTTACAGAGCTACTTGGAAGAGGTAAAAAAAAATGCTTAAGAATTTAATGGATTGAGCAGCATCTGAGGAGGTAAGGAGATGGCACTTTAATCTGAGGAGGTAAGGAGATGGCACTTTAATCTGAGGAGGTAAGGAGATAGCACTTTAATCTGAGGAGGTAAGGAGATGGCACTTTAATCTGAGGAGGTAAGGAGACGGCACTTTAATCTGAGGAGGTAAGGATATGACACGTTAATCTGAGGAGGTAAGGAGATGGCACTTTAATCTGAGGAGGTAAGGAGATGGCACTTTAAGCTGAGGACATAAGGGGATGGCACTTTGCTCAAATAGCTGCATCAGGACTGCGAGTGCATTTTGTAGCCAGTATAAGAGTGAGACCAGGAATGGTTGGTGATAGTGGAACCAAATGGAGGGGGAGGGGGTGTGTTTAACAGACAAATAAATATGTGGGGGGGGGGAGGGCAAGAGGGATGAGTGCTCAGTCTGAGGCTGGCAGAAATACAAGAAGAAGAAGAAAAAATTTTGGCAGATGGAGCCGGATGGGGGAGTGGAAGGTGAAGGGTAGAAATGGTGATAAGGGAGGAATGATGACAGATGGAACCAGGTGGGTGAAAGGAGAGGCAATCCAAGGAAGAGGAAACTCATGTAGACAATATGTGGGAAATCAAACTAGGTGGGAAAGGGTAATACATTTAGCAGGAGACCCTTGACAGGTTGGTGGAAGTAGGAAAGAGATATTGGGAATAGGTTAACTGAACATTTACTTTTCATACCTTTGTAGGCTACCCAGGTGAAATATCACCTCAATTGTGGAGAAGGCTAAAGATGGCCAGGTTAAAGTGGGAAGAGGACACATTTGTGGATGAGACAAGTGTTTATAAGTTAAGAATTAACCTTACTTTGAAGGAATACTTTTTCCACCAATTAAATAAGGCCTGTGGCAGAATTCAACAGGGATTTTATTTGAAGGCTTCACCAGGAAATTGGAGTCAGGTGACTCAGGCAGTTGAATTTGTAATGCTCAGATCAGCAGGAAGCTGATTGGCAATAGAGATCAAATGATCCAGGGAACTTGTGACACAGGGTGGTATTAATTCACTTTAACTCAACAGTCTGAATATAGAACTATTGGCTGGAGAGCCATGCAGTGCATACAGCAGTGAGTAGGAAATTCACAATTAACTAGTTTTTCCCCCCTATGACCCAATCCACATTATTAAATCACATAGTTGGTCATTGTCTCATTCTTCATGCCTCATTTTAATATCCTGAAGGGGGTTGGCAGGGTGAATGTAAGATGTTTTCTCTTGTGGGATAATCTGGAATTAGGAAATAACTGCATAAAATTAAGGAGTTATGTCAGATAAGATGAAACTATCTTGAAGGGGCTGTGAGTCTTTTCCTCTCAGACCAGTAGATGTTGTGAGGCATGTAGAGCACGTCGAAAGAACCAAAGACTTGTTGATCCAAACCAAGGCTTTTATTAACTAAAAGACTGGAGCATATCACAAGTAGGTCGACCAGTCCAGAATGACCTGGTCTGGCTAGGAGCAATCCTTTAAGACCTGTCAATAGGTGTGGCTACGCTCTCAGCCAATCAGTCATCCTACACTACCATCTGTACATATACACATTGGTGATAGAATCTGTACTATCACATTCACCCCTTTTTTGAGAACTGACCCCAGGGTGGATGGAGGTTAGGGGCTATACTGATCAGGGGGTCTGACCATCTGGTGTGACTGCCATGGCACTGGGATTGGGGTCACCAGAGTTGTGTCACTGGCAGGCCCGTAGGGTGCGGCCACTGTTTCGCTCAATTTCCCAATGGCATTGTCGACCGTATGGCCTGAGCTGGTGGGGTCGTGCTGGTCCCTCTGTTCAAGCACATGACCTGGGGGAGAAGGAATAGGGGGAGGTTGGGTTAAATGCACTGCTGCGCCTGATCCGGCTTGGGCTAGGTTCCTTACTGAGACTGTGTCTCCCGCCTGTCTGGGTACTCAACGTAGGCATAATGCGGGTTCACATGGAGCAGAGTCACTCGGTCAACCAAGGGGTCATTCTTAGAGTACCGGACATGGCGTCGTAAGAGGACCGGACCAGGAACTGTGAGCCACACCGGTATGGTCGTACCCGACCCGGATTTCCTAGGGAAAGAGAACATCCTTTCATGGGGGGTGGCATTGGTCGTGGTGCATAGGAGGGAGTGGAGGGAGTGTAGGGCACTAGTGAGCACATCCTGCCAGCGAGAGGTGGGGAGACCTCTGGAACGGAGTGCAAGTGTAACTGCTTTCCAGACGGTGGCATTCTCTCTCTCGACTTGCCCATTACTGCGTGGGTTATAGCTGGTGGTCCTGCTTGAAGCAATACCACACTCCATAAGGTACTGCCGCAGCTTTGCACTCATAAACGAGGACCCCCTGTCACTGTGGATGTAACTGGGGTACCCGAAGATCGCGAAGATGCTATAACTCTATAACTGAGGAGGCAGTCATGTCCAAGCAGAGCACAGCGAACGGGAAGTAGGAGTACTTGTCGATGGCCGTAAAGATGTAGGTGTTATGGTTGGTCGACAGTAGGGGCCCCTTGAAGTCTACGCTGAGACGCTCAAAGGGGCGGGTGGCTTTGATGACGTGGGTGTTCTCCGGATGGAAGAAGTGGGGCTTGCACTCAGCGCACACCAGGCAGGCTCAGGTCATGGAGCGAATCTCCTCGACCGTGTAGGGCAGGTTGCGAGCTTTGACAAAGTGCGTGAACCTAGTGACCCCTGGATGACAGAGATCCTCGTGGAGTTTCTGCAGCCTTTCCAGTTGTATGTTGGCGCAAGACCCCCTGGAGAGCGCATATGGCGGGTCATTGAGTTTACCTGGCTGATACAGTATGTCATAATTAAAGGTGGAGACCTCGATTCTCCACCTGGTGATTTTGATCTTACCTCGCTGTGTATTGCTAAACATGAAGGAGACCACTCGTTGGTCAGTCAGCAGCGTAAAGTGTATGCCAGTGAGGAAGTGTCTCCAATGACGTACTGCTTCGACTATGGCCTGGGCCTCCTTCTCGACAGAGGAGTGTTGGCTCTCAGGACCCTGGAGGGTTCTGGAGAAGAAGGCTACCGGCCGGCCGGCCTGGTTCAAAGTGGCTGCCAGTGCAAAGTCGGACACATCGCTCTCGACTTGGAACAGACTGGACTCGTTGATGGTGTGCAGCATTGCAGCAGCGATGTCCGATTTGATGCAGTCGAAGGCCACTCTGGCTTCGGTTGACAGGGGGAAGGAGGTGGTCTTGATGAGTGGCCGTGCCTTGTTGGCATAGTGTGGAACCCATTGGGCATAGAAAGAGAAAAAGCCCACGCAGTGTTTGAGAGCCTTCTGGGTGTGGGGGTGGGGGGGGGGGCAAGTCCATGAGGGGACACATGCAGTCAGGGTCCGGCATGACCACCCCATTCTCCACCGCACAACCCAGAATTGCGAGCCGAGTGGTCCGGAAGACACACTTGTCGAAATTGTAGGTCAAGTTCAGCCGAATTGCAGTCTGAAAAAATTTCTCAAGGTTGGCATCGTGATCCTCCGTGTCATGGCCACAGATACAGGAAAGTAGCAGTCAGCCCGTTCTGGTCCACCATCCGGTCCATTTCCCGCTGGAAGACCACAACGCCATTTGTGACCCCAAAGGGTACCCTGAGGAATTGATACAGCTGCCCATTCGCTTCGAAGGCCGTGAAAGGTCAGTCTTCTTGGCGGATCGGGAGCTGATGATAGGCCGAACGCAAGTCATTGGTGGAAAATACACAGTATTGGGCAATTTGATTCACCACATACGTGATCCGTGGAAGCGTGAAGTTGTTGATTCTCTGGCTGTAGTCAATCACCATCCGCGGCTTCTCCCCATTTTTAACAACCACCACCTGGGCCCTCCATGGACTCGAGCTAGGTTTGATAATGCTCTCGACCAGCAGTCTGCGCACCTCGCTTGTGATAAATTTCCTGTGCTCATAACGATATTGCTGGCTTTTGGTGTCCACAGGCTTCCAGCCAGGGGTGAGATTTGTGAAAAGTGCTGGCGGAGCAACTCGGAGGGTGGAAAGACTACAGGTGAGGCCCCGGGGTGTGGGGGGCGGGTGGCTCAGGCTGCCTCTGGCAGGAGATTTCTGGGGTGGAGTGGTTACAGGCAGAGATGGGAGTGTGAGGCCCCCCAACGTTCAGGGAAACGGTTTGAAACTGGCACTGAAAATCCAGTCCCAGCAGTGCAGGGGTGCACAATTGGGGAAGGACTAATAGTTTGAAGTCTGTGATCTGGTCGCCAATTAAATTCTCTGTGCAGTGGGGAGAATAGCCAGTCCACAACGGTGGGCCAGGTCTGGGCGGATAAAACTGTCAGTTGACCCTGAGTCAAATAACCAATTGGTATAGTGTCCGTGCACTTTAATCAGTTCCATAGCTTTTGTGAGGGGTTGGGGGAAGTCCTGGTCAAGATTTATTGACGCAGAGACTTGTAATGGGGACAGTGGAGTCCTGCGTGATGACGTCATGCAACGTGTGCGTGGTGACATCACGCAAACAGTAGGGCCTGAAAAGACAGCGTCGAGGAGTAGGTGTTGCTGCCTGAAGCCTGCTGGGGTGTCGGCCAGCCAACAGTAAGCGTTGGGGGTCACTGCTTGCTGTCGGCGGTGGGGTGGTCAGCAATGGCGGGTCCCTGGTCGGCAGCGTCGGGTCCCCAGTTGGCAGTGTCGGTGGATACTGGGTCGGGTGCCTCAGCAGTGGCGGGTCCCCAGATGGTAGCGGCGGCGGGTACCTGGTCAGCTGCCTCAGTGGTGGCGAGTCCCCAGTCGGTAGCGGCGGCGGGCCCCTGGTCGGCAGCAGCGGTGGGTCCCTGGTCGGATGTTGCTTCGTGAGGTAGGGTGAACATCATTGCGGCGAGGGTGGGTTGTACCTTCCATGGTCGGCATCTGCCCCGTGACATCAAGCGCTGCCGTGTGGTGGAGTCCTCGTTCTCATTGGAGAAGAAGTCAAGTCTCTGAGGAAGAAGTGTTTGAAATGGAGAGTGGGGATTGGGCTTCACACGAGGCACTGTGTTTGATGGTGGCCATTTTGGAGTGACAGATTACAGCAAAGTGGCCATTTTTAAGGCACTTCTGGCACCTGGCTTTTCTCGCCAGGCACTAGGACCTACTGTGCTTGTTCCTCCTGCAGAAATAACACTTTGGGGTTGCATTGGGCAGTGTAGTGGCAGTAGTAGGGTAGAGGGAGGGCATCCTACTCACATCAGAGTGTGGGGTCCAGCCCTGAGAGTACATGTCCATACTTAAGACTGCAGCCTCCAACGTCTCTGGGATCCGGATCACGTCCTTTCAGTTTTCTCCACCATGCTCTAGCATTTGATCAAACCCCAGCCACATAGGCATCCCGAATGATATCGTCTGAGGTCTCCGCAGCAGTCCTCTCTGTGCAGGCACAGTCCCTGCCCATTGCCCTTAGTGCCTGAATATAAGCTCTACAGGACTCAATGGGCTCTTGCCTCCTTGTAGCAAATTTGTACCGAGCATAGACCTTGTTTACCGGTTGCTCGTAGATTCCTTTTAGCACCTTCATGGCTGCAGCGTAAGTGGTTGCATCCTGGACACTCTGGTAGACACTCGGGGACACCATAGTCATCAATTTTAGTAGTCGACGGCTGTCCTCTATCATGGCAGGGTCAGAGAGCTGTAAGTATGTTTCGAAGCATCTCACCCAGTGCTTAAAGTCATTCGAGGCTGTAGCTGACTGTGGGTCGATGTTGTGGCATTCCAGCCGTAGCATACGCTCCATCCCTTCAAAACCTTTTAGTTAATAAAATTGTAGAGCGCGTCAAAAGAACCAAAGACTTGTTGATCCAAACCAAGGCTTTTATTAACTAAAAGAGCATCTTAAAGGAGCAATCCTTTAAGACCTGCCAGTAGGCGTGGCTACACTCTCAGCCAATCACAGTCATCCTACACTACCCTCTGTACATAGACACATTGGTGATAGAATCTGTACTATCACAAGGCAGAAGTGGATTGATTTTTGAGAAAGCAGGAGGTTGAAAGGTAGGCAGGAAAAAATCCATATTTTGTGAAGTGGCAGAGTAGAGTTGAGGGGTGAGTGACTTATTCTTGTTCCTTATTGTCTCCTGTTTGTTATATCTCATTCATTGCTAATTTATTGCTAACATCCCAACATTTCAGTTCCAACTTGACTTCAAAATCATGTAATTGCTTGGCCAATCCTGGCGATGTAGAAGATGGGTGGAAGGCCAGGACACACATTTGTAGAGCTCCTGTAGAAAGTTGATGGTATGGCGGCCAGTAATCCTTCCTGCTTCAGTCTTCTCAGGAAGTGCAGTGACTTTACGCCTTCCTGACAAATGAGGAGATGTCATGTGTCCACGAAAGGTTACTTGATGTACTCTCAACTCTCTTCACTGCAGAGCTATTGATGTGTAGTGGAGAGTGGTCCTTTCTGGTCCTCTTTGAAGTCCATGATCATCCCTTTTGTTTTGCTCAGGTTATTATTCTTGCACCATTTCACAAGATTTTCCTCCTTCTCTCTGTCGTGTGACTCCTCATTGCTGCACACAGCATCAGGAAGGATACTAGAATGGCTAGAGCATCGGCTGGTTGGCAGAAGACAGGGAATAGGAATAAAAGGATCCTATTCTAGTTGGCTACTGTTTACCACTGGTGTTCCACAGGGTCCAGTGTTGGGGCCACTTCTTTTTGTGTTGCATAGAAATGATTTGGATTATGGGATAGATGGCTTTGTGTTTAAAGTTGGAGGTGATATCAAAATAAGTGGTAGGGGAATAGGTGCTAAGGATACTGAAAGGCTGCAGTTAGACTTGGATAGATTATGAGAATGGACAAATAAATTGCAGATGAATTACAATGTTGGAAAGTGTGTGGTCATGCACTTGGGGAGAAGAAATAGATGGGAAGACTTATTTAGATGGGGAGAAAATTCAAAATTCAGTGGTGCAAAGGGACTTGGGAGTCCTTGTGCAGGAATACTTAAAGGCTGAACTCCATGTTGAGTCGGTGAAGAAAGCGAATGTAATGTGCCGTTCATTTCTAGAGGGAAAGCATGCAAGAGCAGGGATGTAATATCGAGACTCTATAACCACTGGTGAGACCTCACTTGGAGTACTGTGTACAGTTTTGGGCAGCATATTTGAGAAAAAATGTCACGGTGGCATTGAAGAGGGTTCATAGAAGATTTACTAGAATGATACCAGGAATGAAAGGGTTAATATGCGAGGAACGATTGCCAGCTCTTGGTCTGTACTTGTTGGAGAACAGAAGGATTGGGGGTGGCGGGCGGAGCGTCCTTTGCGGCATTTGAAAGCTGAAAGGTCTGGACAGAGTAGATGTGGCAAGCATATTTCCCATGGTAGGGGATTTTAGGACAAGAGGGCATAATTTCACGAGAAAAGGGCATCAATTTAAAAGAGATGTGGAAAAACTTATTTAGCCAAAGGGTCATGAGTCTGTGGAACCTGATGCCATAAACGGCTGTGGAAGTGAGGTCATTGATGTATTTAAGGCAGATATTGACAGGTATTTGATTCGTCGGGGCATCAAGGGTTATGAGGAGAAGCCGGAGAGTGGGGCTGAATGGGTGTATGAATGGTGGAGCAGACTCGATGGGTCAATGGGCCTCCTTCTGCTCCTATATCTTGTGAACTACTGTTGGGTCACCTGTAAACATGATTACTCTGTTGGAGATAGATCTGGCATTGCAGTCGTGGATCAGTAGCATGAACAAGAACAGGTTGAGCACATAGCCCTGAGGTATGCTAGTGGTCACTGTGACAATGCTAGATGTTCTGCTACTGACACGGACAGACTGTGGTCTTTCCTTTAGGAGGTCCAAAATCCAGTCATAGAATGTGGAGTTGAATCCCAGTGAGGACAGCTTCTCCAACAGCCTCTGGGGAATGATTGTATTTAACACAGAGCTGAGTCGATGAACAGCAGCCTGGGGAAAGAAGCAGTGTTCTCCAGTGAGTCAGGATGGAGTGAAGAGACAAGTCTGTAGCATCATCAGTGGAACAGATTGTTCTATCGGTGAATTGAAATGTGATCAGCATCTCTGAGAGGTGTGCTTTGTTCATTTGCATTTCATCACCAGGCGCTCAAAGCATTTCATAATGGTGGAGGTCAGTGCCACAGTGAGACTTGCTATTGTCACCTTCTTTGGTATGGGGATGATGGTGGCAAACTTTTTTATATTGGAAAAAAAATATATACATATATACACACATAACAAAGTGTAAGAACAAGAAAAATATACTGTATGGGTACAAAGTAATTACAATGCATTCTAGAATAAAAAAGGACATTTCAATTATTGATAAACAAATGGACAGAATTCAACATTAGACCTCTTGTTCCTGCCAAAAAAAAAGAAACAAGACTGTAACTAACTTATTCTAAATCTATAGCCCCTAAACTAAGGAGAAAAAGCCACTGGGATGCCTTAAACGAACAAAAGGGTAACAGTAACATACGTTGGTGAATTGCCTTACATGTAAATAAATAAGTACAAATCCTCTCGTGGGGTCAACAACCTCCTAGCAAACACGTGCTGTGAAGCGTGGAAAGGGCATCCCTTGCATTGAAGCTTGGTCTGGCCAATCACTGCAACAGAACTTCCCCCAGCCGTCTTGGACCTCACCGTGCAGCTGGATCCGGGAGGAGATGTCGAGAGGGTGGATCTGGACCTACCCCCACTCACCTAAATCCATTCACACACACACACGGTTTTCCTTTCTGAGGAGTGGAGCATCCTATCAAACCCCACAAACTGACTGAAAGTCTAGGAAGAGATTATAAACACTTCATATGTTATATACAAAACAGTAAACTGCTGTATTATTCATTAAATGTTAAAATGTGGCACACTTTTATGGAATATTTTGTCAAACATGACTTCAGTTTTCAAAACATTACATCTAATCTTCTTAAGATTCAAGTATGATAAGGTTTGGGTCATCCATTCTGCATAACTGGGAGGGATCAAGTCCTTCCATATATAGTGACCATCTTGAAACTTGCAGGAACAATGGACTGCTGGAGTGAGGTGTTGAAGATGTCCGTGAAGACCTCTGTCAATTGGTCTGTGCAGTCTTTCAATACCTGACCACATATGTGGTCTTGTCCTGCTGCCATCGTGTGGGTTCACCTTGGATAGGGTTCTTCTCACCTTGGCTATGCCTATGCAGGGGGCCCATTCATCAGGGGGACATGGAGCTTTCTTCAGCATCATCCAGTTCTTCTCATCAAATCTTTAATGTGAATTGGTAACAGGTGCTGATTATCAATGTAATTGGAAATTTGTAATTAAGGGGTGAGAAATTTATTCCTCTCTTCCCAACCAAACCCAGATGTGTAAAGGAAGCTTGGCAGATGTATGGCAGTCAATGGATGATGTAAACACAATAAAAACATGGGAGAATGGGGAGGAATGTATTGTCTTTTATAGCAATCCCATTATTCTATTCAATACTCCTTATTACAATGGTTTGTATTTAGTTATATATTTTTATGCAAACAATAAGAAGTTGGAGGATTTCAGTGGGTCAGGCAGAAATGGCCAGAGGTGGAAATGGTCTGTCAAGTTTTGGGTCAGAACCCTTCATAGGGGCTAAAGTTGAAAAGAGAGTTATCGACATTATCAGTGGGTTGAAGAAGCTGAAGAGGGGCTAAGAGGTGATAAGCTCTGTCTCATCTCCACCCAGGGCCACAAAGAGACCTTCTAGGTGAGACAGAGCTTCATATGCACATCGCCCAACCTAATTTCTGCCATTCGCTGTGGCCTCCTCTATGTTGGTGGGACCATACACAGTGGCCATTTTGTCAAACATCTGAGCTCTGTCCTTGAGCTGAAGTTTGAGCTTTCAGTGTCACCCATTTCAATTCTCACATTGTTATGTCTGTCCCCAGCCTCTTTTCATTGCCAGATTCAGGTCAAATTAAACTTCAGGAACAATACATTATATTCCTTCTGAACTACTCGCATGAGCGTTAATTTTTAAAAAAATTTTGGTAATCCCCACGTCTATCTCTTTAATTACTTCTGTTCCTACTTTTCTCTCTAACCTTCCCCCCTCTCTCTGTCTCTCCACCTCTCCCACCTCCTGTCCAATATCCTATCACCTCTTAGCTCCTCTCAGTTTCCCTCAAAACTCATTGTTTGCTCAAGATTCCAACATCAGCATTTTTTTTTACTCAGCAGAAACTCATTTTTTGCGTGCTAGTTGATGTGTTATCAGGAACTCCAAAATGAGAAGTTACCTGACTGATAGGGATTCATTACCATAAACAGAAGGTACGTCTCGACTTGTTCTGGCATTGCCACCTTTATTAGTGGAATCGGGGAAGGAGCCACGGGTACAATCAGCAAGGGGCAGGGCCAGCCATACACATACAAACAGTATTAGCAGTGGTTCCACCGCATTCACCCCCTCTTTTAAAAAGTCCAGTGGGATGAAGTGGGTTCCATGTCCATCACAAATTGAGTCTGTCTAGTGTCTTGTCTGCCGTTGTGATCATCATAGCTCTGGTTGTGACTCAGCTGTTGACACCTGGATGGTCTAGTCGTTGTCAGTGAGGAATGTCTGCCAACTGAACTGAGACAGTTATGGTGTGGGCTGGGGTAGGGTGACATGGTATGTCGCGGGGTGGTGGATGTGCTGGATGGTCGGCTGGAGTTCCGGGGTCTCCCAGGTGCGCCAGGTCCCTGACAGACACTGTGGCCTCGTAACCATCCGCGTCCACCACATAGGCATATTGGGGGTTGGGTTGGAGGAGGTGGATCCACTCAACCAGTGGCTTCTCACATGCTTCTGGAGCAGGACTGGCCCTGGGGACATCAATCAGTATGGCAGCGTGGTCCCCAACACAGACTTCCTGGGAAAGGGAAACAACCTTTCATGTGGGGTGGCATTGGCAGTACATAGGAGGGATCTGATTGTGTGGAACACCTCGGGGTGAACCGCTTGCCAGTGGGAGACAGGCAGACCTTTTGACCTCAGGGCTAGGAGGACGGCCTTCCAGACAGTGGTGTTCTCCTTTTCAGCACAGAAGTTTACCCGAGCAAGCAGGTCAAGCTGCAGTAAGACTAGACAACCCATTAGTTCGAATCATCCTTGTTGAGGCATGCAAACTATGATGCAGAACATACTTAACATAGGAAGCAAAATAAAGATTAGGACATGAAAAAAAATTAATTAATATTTTTAAAATTCTGCAAATTACTTTTTTTAATCAAATAACAATTTCCAAATTTTTGTGTCCATCTGTAGACTGGAAGCTTATATTACTTTAATTGCCATGAAACTTATTATTAGAAGAAAATGTTGCCAGTATGATTTATTGCCAGAGTATACATCACAAACAACCCTGAGATTCTTTTTCCTGCAGGTGAGACAGAATTAACACTTATTGGTAGGGCAAAAAACTGGATACAATGTACACATGTAAACAAATAATGAAATGTAAATAGATAACAAAATGTAAACAAGAGAGAGAGAGAGTTTTTAAAAAAATCAATAAAGTGCAAAAGTAAGAGGTTTCAAAATGAGTCCCTGATTGAGTTATGTTGAGGAGTCTGATGATGGAGGGGGAGCAGCTGTTCCTAAACCTGGTGATACGAGTCTTGTGGCACCTACACTTCTTTCCTGATGATGGCAGCAAGAACAGAGCATGTACTGGGGGTGGTGGGGGGGGGGTAGGGGTGTGGATCCTTGATGATTGCTGCTGCTCTCCTACGGCAGCGTACCCTGTAGATGTTCTCGGTGGTGGGGAGGGTTTTGCCTGTGATGTCCTGGGTTGTCCACTATCTTTTGGAGGGCTTTACACTCAAGGGTATTGGTGTCCCCATACCAGACCATGATGCAGCTGGCCAACACTCTTTCCACCACACATCTGTAGAAATTTGGCAAGGTTTCTGATGTCATACCAAACCTCCTTCCTGAGAAAGTAGAGGCGCTGATGTACTTGCTTCACAATACCATTAGTGTGTTGGGTCCAAGAAAGATCCTCAGAGATAGTGACTCCAAGAACTTAAATTTTCTTACCCTCTCCACCTCTGATTCCCCCATGATCACTGGATCATCCACCTCTGGTTTTCCCTTCCTGAAGTCAACAATCAGCTCTTTTGTTTTGGTGTCACTGAGTACAAGGTTGTTGTTAGTGCATCATTTGGCCCATTTTCAATCTCCCTCCTGTTTTCTGACTCGCCTTTTTTTATTCAACCCACCAATGTGGCATCGTTGGAAAATTTGTAGATGGTGTTATTGTCGTACCAAGCCTCACAGTAAAGTAGGTAGAGTAGGGGGCTAAGAACACAGCCCTGTAGTGCTCTGGTACTAATGGAGATTGTGGAGATGTTCTTACCATTCATCACTGATTGTGGTCTGGAGGTGAGGAAATCCAGGATCCAATTACACACTGGGATGTTAAGTCCCAGGTCTTGGTATTTGCTGATCAGTTTTGAGGGGATGGTGCTGTTCAATGTTGAACTGTGGTTGATAAGGTGCTTTCTGATGTATGCATATTTGCTGTCCAGGTGTTTCAGGGCTTTGTGTAGAGTCAGTGAGATGGCATCTGCCATAGACCCGTTGCTATGATAGGCCAACTAGAACGGATCCATGTCACTGCTCAGACAGGAACTGATATGCTTCAACAGCAGCCTTTCAAAACACTTCATCACAGAGATGTAAGTGCTACTGGTCGATAGTCATTAAGGCCGGTTACTACACTCTTCGTGGGCATCGGTATGACTGACGCCTGTTTAAAGCAGGTGGGTACCACACCCTGCCAGAGTGAGATGTCGAAGATATCTGTGAATACATTGGTAAGTTGGTCAGCACAGATTTTTAACACTCTGGTTGGTACTTCGTCTGGACAAGAAGCTTTCCTCAGATACACTCGCCTGAAGACAGCCCACACATTGTCCTTGGATATGTATAGATAGGATCATCAGGGGATATGAGATGCAGAGGGTTGATTCTTCCCTGTTACTTTGGTCAAATTGGGTGCAGAAGGCATTGAGTTCCTCTGGGAATGAAGCCTTACTCTTTGCTATTGCACCAGATATGATTTTGTGGCAGATTATGTCATGTAGGCCCTACCACTGCTGTCAGGTGTTTCCGTTTTCATCCAGAATCTCCACTTCACCCGGGGAGACTGCTTTTCGAAGGTCATACCTGTTCCTTCTGTATTGATGTGGAGTTGGCTCACTGCACTAACTTAAACTGAAATGATGAAAATAGTTAGCCAGGAGAACAGGCTTATCATTTCTCTTCCCTTGGACATTATCTGTGCAGTCTTAAGTGTCTGCTTATTAAGTCCCATTGATTTTCATGCATAGAACTTTTAATAGTAACTATTCAGAGCATTAGGATCATGTTGCAGCAAATAGAAAGGAAACCTATGCCTCAGCTGTGGGATTATCCTCATGACGTCTGGAGTGAATATTGGCACCTTTTTAAGGTAACCTGTAAGGGTTGGAAGCGCTTAATTTTTCCATCTTTGCTGGGATATATTAAATTTAACAGCTGGGAAATAAGATGGATCTGGTTGAATACCACACCATAGGACACACAACCTTCACAGAACTACTTCACAAAATAGCCGCTAATATGTGGTGAGCATTAGCTGCACCTACTGGTCAAAATGCAGTAGAAAAGGAGAAATGCAGTAGTTATTGGGGACTCCATTGTCAGGGTACAGACAGGAGGTTCTGTGAGCCAGATAAGTGTACCTGCATGGTGTGCTGCCTCCCTGGTGCAAAGGTACGAGATATCACAAATCGGGTCCAAAATATTCTGAGAAGAGAGGGAGAGCAGCCTGATGTCTTGGTACATGTGGGTACAAACGACATTGACAAGAAAAGGGAGGAGGTAATGAAAAGGGATTACAGTGAGCTGGGATGAAAGCTGAAGGACAGGAACGCTAGGGTGGTGATCTCGGGATTACTACCTGTTCCAAATCCAAGTGATGAAAAGAATGTAAGGATAAGGAAAATGAACGTGTGGCTGAGGTGCTGGTGTACAAGGCAAGGATTTGGCTTCTTGGATCATTGGGATCTCTTTTGGGGAAGGCATGATCTTTACAAGAGGGACGGGTTGCATCTAAATCCAAAAGGTGTCAACATTTTGGCAAGTATGTTTGGTACAGGAGTGGGGCAAGGTTTAAACTAATTTGGCAGGAGTATGGGAACCAGAGTGATAGGGAAAAGGGTAGAGAAGATAAAGTAATGGCCAGGAAAAGTAAAATAGGGAAAGTAATGTTGGGAGGAGAAAGTAAAAAATCAGATGGTGCAGTGAGTTTTCGGGTCAATGATAGTGTTAAGAAAGTTACAAAGAAAAATAGTGGGCAGAAAAATCAAAAGAAAAGGTTACAGAAGTCACTAGATATTAAAAGGACAAAGAGCATAAGGGCACTTTATCTGAATGCCCACAGAATTAGAAATAAGGTTAGTGAACTTGAGGCGCAAATCGGTACCCATGCCTATGATTTGGTAGCCATCACGGAAACATGGCTACAAGGTGACCCTAAATGGGAATTAAACTTTCAAGGGTATCAGGTGGTGCAAAGAGATAGACAGGATGGTAAGGGAGGTGGAGTTGCACTCTTAATGAAAGATGAGCTCCAGGCAGTAGTGAGGGATGATATAAGATCTAAAGAGCATAATGTTGAGTCCATTTGAGTAGAGATAAAGAATAACAAAGGGAAAAAAATTATTGGTGGGTGTTATCTATCGCCCACCAAATAACAATAGTTTACTGGCACAGGAAATAAATAGAGAGATAAGTGAGGCATGTAATAATGATACGGCAGTAGTCATGGGGGACTTTAACTTCCACATAGATTGGGAAAATCAAGTTGGTCGTGGGAGTTTGGAAGAAGACTTCATAGAATGCATCCGCAATAGCTTTCTTGAACAGCATGTTAAGGAACCAACAAGAGAAAATGCTCTCCTGGATCTAGTGTTGTGCAATGAGATAGGTAGAGTAAATGATGTAATAGTCAGAGACCATCTGGGAAATAGCGATCATAGTATGATTGAATTTCTCATTCAGATGGAAGGGGAAATAGTTAGATCTAAAACTAATATATTATGCTTAAACAGGGGTGACTACCATAGGATGAGGGAGGAATTGGGCAGAGTGGACTGGGAGCACAGGCTAATTGAAGAAACAGTTGAGGAACAGTGGAAGATTTTCAAAGAAATATTTTGTAATGCTCAACAAAAATATATTCCAGTCAGGAAAAAGGGCAGCAAGGAGGGAAAAATCAACTGTGGTTAACAAAGGAAATAAAGGAGAGTATAGAATTGAAGGCGCAGGTGTACAAAGCTGCAAAGAGCAGTGGGAAACTGGAAGATTGGGATAACTTTAAGAGACAACAAGGGGTTACAAAGTGGGCAATAAGAAATGGTAAAAAGGATTATGAAAGTAAATTGGCACAAAATATAAAAACAGAAAGCAAAAAATTTTATAAATATATAAAATGGAAGAGGGTGGCCAGAGTTAACATAGGACCCTTGGAGGATGAGAAAGGAAAACTGGTAGCAAAAAATGAGGAAATGGCCGAGGCATTGAACAAATATTTTGTGTCAGTCTTCACGGTGGAAGACACGTCCAGCATGCCCAAGTGCGGAGTTAAGGATGAGAATGTTGGGGAGGGCCTTGATAAAATAGTTGTTACAAAGGAAGTAGTGATGGAGAAACTAATGGTACTAAAACCAGACAAATCACCTGGTCCTGATGATATGTATCCAAAGGTTCTGAAGGAAATGGCAGAAGTTATAGTTGACGCACTGGTGGTCATATACTAAAATTCCTTGGATCCTGGGCAGGTCCCGGCAGACTGGAAGACAGAAAATGTCACGCCACTTTTTAAGAAGGGATGTAGGCAGAAGACTGGAAATTATCGGCCAATTAGCTTGACGTCTGTAGTTGGAAAAATGCTTGAAGCCGTCATTAAAGATGAAATAGTGAAAACTTTTGGAATGTAAGGGTTCAATCAGGCAGACGTAGCATGGTTTTAGAAAGGGAAGATCTTGTTTGACAAACTTGTTAGGATTCTTTGAGGATATAATGGGTGCGGTGGATAGAGGGGAACAGGTTGATGTTGTATATTTGGATTTCCAGAAAGCGTTTGATAAGGTGCTGCACAAGAGACTTCTCAGTAAGTTACAGGAAAGTGGAGTCCGGGGAAGTATATTGGCCTGGATTGAAAATTGGTTGTCTGACTGGAGGCAGAGAGTCGGGATAAATGGGAGTTTTTCAGGTTGGCAGAGAGTGTAAGTGGGGTGCCGCAGCAGTCAGTGTTAGGCCCACAACTGTTCATCATTTACATTGATGACTTGGAGGAGGGGACAAAATGTGTAGCCAAGTTTGCGGATGACACCAAATTGAGTGGAAGAGCAAATTGCAATGAGGATGTGGAGAGTCTGCAGAGGGATATAGTTAAGATGGATGAGTGGGCAAAGGTCTGGCAGATGGAGTAG
This sequence comes from Narcine bancroftii, assembly GCF_036971445.1. NCBI lineage: Eukaryota > Metazoa > Chordata > Chondrichthyes > Torpediniformes > Narcinidae > Narcine > Narcine bancroftii. The sequence continues at coordinate 48,236,879 of NC_091476.1, read as the reverse complement.
AATGCTAGTAAGTGTGAAGTTATCCATTTTGGCAAGAAAAATAAAAGAGCTGAATATTATTTAAAGGGTGAAAAACTACAGCATGCTGTTGTGCAGAGGGACTTGGGAGTGCTTGTGCATGAATCGCAAAAAGTTAGGTTGCAGGTGCAGCAGGTTATTAAGAAGGCAAATGGAATGTAGGCCTTCATCGCTAGAGGAATTGAATTTAGGAGTAGGGAGGTAATGTTGCAACTGTATAAGGTACTGGTGAGACCGCATCTGGAGTACTGTGTCCAGTTCTGGTCTCCATATTTGAGGAAGGATATACTGGCTTTGGAGACGGTCCAGAGGAGATTTACTAGGTTGATCCCTGGGATGAAGGGGTTGACTTATGATGAAAGATTAAATCATCTAGGATTGTATTTGCTCGAGTTCAGAAGAATGAGAGAAGATCTTATAGAAACATATAGGATTATGAAGGGTATGGATAGAATAGATGTAGGAAGGTTTTTTGAGCTGGCCGGGGAAACTAAAATGAGAGGACACAGTCTCAAGATTTGGGGGAGTAGATTTAGGACAGAGATGAGGAAAAATAGTTTTTCCCAGAGAGTAGTGAATGTTTGGAATTCTCTAACCAGGGAAGTGGTTGAGGATGCTTCATTAAACATATTTAAAATTAGGTTAGATAAATTTTTACGTGATAGAGGAATTAGGGGATATGGGGAGAAGGCAGATAGGTGGAGTTAGGTCATAAATTAGATCAGCCATGATTGTATTGAATGGCGGAGCAGGCTCGATGGGCCATTTTTGGCCTACTCCTGTTCCTACTTCCTATGTTCCTATGTTCCTAAATTCATTGAGAGTTTTACAGTTTAACCCCCTTATTATAATATATTTTGATGTAATGTACAAGTAGGCTTGCTTAATTCTTGATAAAAAACATAAGGTGTAGTAATCAAGATGTAAACATGAGGTGTCTGCTACAGGAGACATTCCTGAAGCCTCAAAATTGTGTGATGGAGAAACGTTTCAACCTGATGCCCGGACATGAATTGACCATTCAAATATAATAATTTATATGTGTCAGAATTAACCTGCATTGCGATGCCAGTATTTACTGAATTTCCCCAGGAGTCACAATTAGGACAGATCAGATGAGAAAAGATTTAGCTTACCTCAATTAATTACTTTGTTTACAGCAATTGGGATATCATGGTGCAAGGCACTGGTAAGGCCATATATGGAGTATTGTGTGCAATCAGGTTGCCCAATGATAGGAAGGATGAAATTCTTTTGGAAAGGGTGCAGAAACAGATTCACAAGGATGTTGCTGAGACTGGATGACTCGAATTATAAGGAGAAACTGGATAGGCTGGTACTTACCTTCCTGGTGCCTAGGAGGTCGAAAGGTGTCCTTAAAGAGGTTTATAAAATGATGGGACACACATAGATTATTCCCAGAGTAGGGGAGTCTGAAACTAGAGAAGGGAAAGATTTTAGAAAGAACCTGAGATGTAATTTTTTTCACATAGGTGGTGGGTATGTGGAAAAAATGGTGGCACTCGGAGCTGGTGTAACAGAGCACTTCCCAAGAGCGTATATAGGGTATAGCATGTGTCCTGGTGCCACTTAAAGGAGGGTGCCACTGAGCAGTTTCTACTCCTGGTGGTCTCCCTCACCACCCCGGGCCCCTGGTGGTCCCTGCACCTCCCCGATGACTAGAAGTGGCACATTGAAGGAGGCATGATTATCGTAGACAGAGGTCGAATTCACCTAGACTGAACCTGTTTTTTTTTGTCCTCTCCCTCCCCCAGCCAGTGCCACCCCCACCCCTGACATACAAAGAACACACATTCCTTCTCCACTTTGTCCTCCCATTCTCTCTCAGCTTATTAAAAGGCTGAAGCCAGCACAACATGCCGGCCACCAAAACCAGCTCTTGGGAGACCCTGTGGTCACCATTTATTTTGCTGCTGGAATGTAAAAGGTTGGCCACCCCTGCCATAAGCACGATTTTCCGTAGATACACCACTGGTGCGGGCCCGGGGAGATCAGGGAGCGGAGATACCATGCTCTCCTGTGAGGTCCAACTGCCCAGTCCAACTGTTGTCAGATTCACACAGGCTTTAAATCCCCTGTTAAAAGAACCAATGGTGTTTTATTTAAAATCCTGCAATCACAAGGTCTGGGGCTAAGATTGCAGCATTTGTGTTCGGCAGTGGCCTTGCAGACTTCAGCGGAACAATGGACTGGTGCAGGGGATCGAGGAGAATACTCCCTGTTGAGAAGGAGAAACTGAGGAGACGACCCTAGGGCAGTGACCACAATGGCGGACTAGCGAGGCGAGCTGTTGGCAACTTGCTGGCGAGGAACCCACACAGGCCATAGGCTGCTGGCAACTTGAGGTCAAAGAACTGACACCATATTGCAGGCTGGAGACTGGCTCATGAAATCCAAGTATCAGTCAGGATTCGAGAGGATGCCAAAGGCAAGGAGGGCTCTTAAATAAGCTGAAAGCTTCTTCATCGTGGTGGAGGTTTGGATCTGGGCTCAGGTTGCCAATGGTTTGAACTGAACGAAAGTCTTGAGTGGTTTCAGAAGTAGTGAGAGTGCTGGAGGTGACTTCACGGACATGTGGTGACTCGTGAGGGACTTTCTTTTGCTTCTCTTTCTTTGACTGAAAGGGGCTCCTTGCAATGCTAATGCCAATGACGAATCTATCTGCTTTATGGCAGACTAATGGCAATTTTTAGTAATATGACATTTCTATTTTATTGCATGATGATAAATAGTATCTGGTCTGAACGAGCTGCCAGAGGAAGTGGAAGAGGTGGAACGATTGCAACATTTTAAAGACATTTAGACAGGTACATGGATAGGAAATGTTTAAAGGGATATGGGCCAATTATAGGCAAAAGGAATGAGTTCAAGAGTAAAACACGCAAGTCTGCAGACAGCCTGGTTGAAGTAAAAATGCAATGCTGGAGAAACTCAGCAGATCAAGCCTTGTCCTTCCTATGGAACCATAGAAAACTTTTTTCTTTTCTTTGGCTTGGCTTCGCGGATGAAGATTTATGGAGGGTAATGTCCACGTCTGCTGCAGGCTAATTGGTGACTGACAAGTCCAATGCGGGACAGGCAGGCACGATTGCAAGGGAAAATTGGTGGGTTGGGGTTGGGTGTTGGGTTTTTCCTCCTTTGTCTTTTGTCAGTGAGGTGGGCTCTGCGGTCTTCTTCAAAGGAGGTTGCTGCCCGCCGAACTGTGAGGCGCCAAGATGCACGGTTGGAGGTAATATCAGCCCACTGGTGGTGGTCAATGTGGCAAGCACCAAGAGATTTCTTTAAGCAGTCCTTGTACCTCTTCTTTGGTGCACCTCTGTCTCAGTGGCCAGTGGAGAGCTCACCATAGAACAAGATCTTGGGAAGGCGATGGTCCTCCATTCTGGAAACGTGACCCACCCAGTGCATTTTGGTCTTCAGCAGCATGGATTTGATGCTTGCGGACTCTGCCAGCTCGAGTAATTCGATGTTAGTGATGAAATCGCTCCAATGAATGTTGAGGATGGAGTGGAGACAGCACTGATGGAAGCGTTCTAGGAGCTGTAGGTGATGCCGGTAGAGGACCCATGATTCGGAGCCGAACAGGAGCGTGGGTATGACAACGGCTCTGTACACGCTGTTCTTTGTGTGTTTCTTCAGGTGGTTGTTTCTCCAGACTCTTCTGTGTAGTCTTCCAAAGGCGCTATTTGCTTTGGCGAGTCTGTTGTCTATCTCTTTGTCGATCCTTGCATCAGATGAAATGGTGAAGCCAAGGTAGGTAAACTGGTTGACCGTTTTGAGTTCTGTGTGCCTGATAGAGATGTGGGGGGGCTGGTGATCATGGTGGGGAGCTGGCTGATGGAATACCTCAGTTTTCTTCAGGCTGACTTCCAGGCCAAACATTTTGGCAGTTTCCGCAAAACAGGACGTCAAGCGCTGAAGAGCTGGCTCTGAATGGGCAACTAAAGCGGCATCATCTGCAAAGAGTAGTTCACGGACAAGTTTCTCTTGTGTCTTGGTGTGAGCTTGCAGGCGCCTCAGATTGAAGAGACTGCCATCCGTGCGGTACCGGATGTAAACAGCGTCTTCATTGTTGAGGTCTTTCATGGCTTGGTTCAGCATCATGCTGAAGAAGATTGAAAAGAGGGTTGGTGCGAGAACATAGCCTTGCTTCATGCCATTGTTAATGGAGAAGGGTTCAGAGAGCTCATTGCTATATCTGACCCGATGAAGAGCAAACAATTGTATATCATTGGTATGCTCCTTCCTTTCTCTGATGTCTGTGTCCATCAAGCTGACTGGTGGGGGTAAATATTGGCAAGATGTCTGTGACAAATCTCCTCTTCTGATGTTTCACGAGGAGACCAAAGAGGGTTTCAGTTCAATTTCTCATCTGAAAGACAGCAGCCTTACAAGTACATCATCTCCTCATCTGTGTATCATTTATTCAGGTGATAAAATCTTTGGAGTTGGTTTTCAAGTTAGAACCTTCTGACGCAAACAAGATTGCTACTGGAATTTTGATGAACACGCGGAGTCTTTGGCCCAGAGCTGAGAAATTGAAAACCAGAGGATAAAGGTTAAGGCGAGGTGGATAGGTGGGGGGGGGGGGGTGGGGGGTGTGGGGAAGGTGAACAAGAGATTGAATAGAAACCCGATGGTAACGTTTTTACTCAGAGGGTGATAGGTGTATGGAACAAGCTGTTGGTGGAGGTATTGAGGCAGGTGCTATGGCTCCATGAATCTCTGACCATTGAAACACCACTCTAGATCTCCACTTTTCCACACACTGGTTTTGTTTTAAATTGCCACAGAGAATAATGCCATTCAGAATTCAGACATTTTGTATGGTTTGTTGTATCATAAAGTTCAAGTTCAGAGGCAGCTCTTCAGCGCTTGACGTCCTGTTTTGCGGAAACTGCCAAAATGTTTGGCCTGGAAGTCAGCCTGAAGAAAACTGAGGTCCTCCATCAGCCAGCTCCCCACCATGACTACCAGCCCCCCCACATCTCCATCGGGAACACAAAACTCAAAACGGTCAACCAGTTTACCTATCTCGGCTGCACCATTTCATCAGATGCAAGGATCGACAACGAGATAGACAACAGACTCGCCAAGGCAAATAGCGCCTTTGGAAGACTACACAAAAGAGTCTGGAAAAACAACCAACTGAAAAACCTCACAAAGATAAGCGTATACAGAGCCGTTGTCATACCCACACTCCTGTTCGGCTCCGAATCATGGGTCCTCTACCGGCATCACCTACGGTTCCTAGAACGCTTCCACCAGTGTTGTCTCCGCTCCATCCTCAACATTCATTGGAGCGCTCTCATCCCTAACGTCGAAGTACTCGAGATGGCAGAGGTCGACAGCATCGAGTCCACGCTGCTGAAGATCCAGCTGCGCTGGATGGGTCACGTCTCCAGAATGGAGGACCATCGCCTTCCCAAGATCATGTTATATGGCGAGCTCTCCACTGGCCACCGTGTCAGGGGTGCACCAAAGAAAAGGTACAAGGACTGCCTAAAGAAATCTCTTGGTGCCTGCCACATTCACCACCGCCAGTGGGCTGATATCGCCTCAAACCGTGCATCTTGGCACCTCACAGTTTGGCGGGCAGCAACCTCCTTTGAAGAAGACCGCAGAACCCACCTCACTGACAAAAGGCAAAGGAGGAAAAACCCAATACCCAACCCCAACCAACCAATTTTCCCCTGCAACTGCTGCAACTGTGTCTGCCTGTCCCGCATTGGACTTGTCAGCCACAAACGAGCCTGCAGCTGACGTGGACATTTACCCCCCTCCCTAAATCTTCGTCCGCGAAGCCAAGCCAAAGAAGAAGAAAGCTCAAGTTTATTGTCGCATGTAGGACTGATGGGCTTGAAGTGTATTAATGTGAATGCAGGATGTAAAATGGATCTGCTCTTGAATTCAAAGCCTGGATTGATCCATGGTTGATTTGCAAGCAGACCAGTAGACATCTCATACATTGTATAACAGGTGAGACACAGAACAAGACTACAAAGTACAAGGAAAGATCAGTTGGTAAGGAATAAAGGCAATATAATATTACTATTTTGGGGTTCATTTAAGAGTCTGATAACAGCAGGAAAAATACTGTCCTTGCCAATTGGCTGCCATTTTTCTCACATAAACTTAACTCATAAACTTTATTGGCTTCACAGATCTTTGTATCATCCTCCTTGATGAAAGGCACACAATAAAAAGGTGAGATCTATATTTCACACACTTATGTTTGATTAAGTCTTTATCAAGCACCTTAAATTTATTTTATATTGAAAATATCATACCATTGCATGCTGTGCTTTTAGAATAGACCATTTTATTCAAAACAATTTTGCTTCCTTTGAACAAATGGTGGCAAATTTAACTTGCCAAATACTCACTTTTTTAGATATTTACAAGTTAGATATTCTGTTCAGTCTCCAATCCTTGACTTTCTGTGAATTCCCGAGGCAAACATTCTTAATTTACTTTTTGATTTACAATTAAGCTTTAAGATCTCTTACTGATAATAATTTTCTTGATTTAAGCATAGTCTCAGTAGTTAAAATTAAGAATGAATTAAGAACAGGATTTGAATTTCATTCTGAGATGAGGCATGGGACTTGATTTGTAATCTGATTATTACGACCTCCTTTTGTGCACAATACTGCTTGTTGCAATTTAAAGTGGTCCATAGAGCACATATGCCTAAAATTTAAATTGTCTCAAATATAAATCCTCTGTGACAAATGTAAAATTGGCAATGCTTCTTTGGTTCACATGTTCTGGACTTGCTCTAGTTTAGAAAAGCTTTGGAAAGATATCTTTCAAACATTATTGGTAATTCTCAAGTTCAACTTAGAATCTTGTCCTTGAGTTGCGCTATTCGAATCATTTGAAGATGATGTTTTACTGACTCCAACTCAAAACCAAATTTTACCCTTTTCTTCATTGATAGCTAGACCTGCAATTTCCACCAACACATACACAATGGTTAGATGATATGATGTCTTGTTTAAGTTTAGGAAAAATTAGATATGGCATTAAAGAGTCAAATATTAACTTCCAAAAGAGATGGGGCCATTTTATGGACTAATATCATAATCTTAAGAATGAGGGTTGTTCTGAAACTTTGATGCTGTGCTGCCCATTTCCAAATAGTTGTCATTTGTTTCCTACATGTTAACTTTTACCCTCGCTTAGTTATAGGGGGCTTTGAATACTTTAAAAAAATCTTTTGGTGTTTTTTTCTGTGTGGTTAATTCTATTCTTCAATAAGATTGTACTCTGAATTTTTTTTTATCATGAAAAGTTTTTTTTTGCAATGATTTCTTCTTTCTTTTGAACCTTGCAGCACATTATAACTACCGTTTAAGTAGTTATAATGTATAATATAAACACCAATAGAAGTTTTTTAAAAAGAAAGAAAATAGACATTTATTTTCTCAAATCAGCAACTTTAGGTCATTAAGGATCCTGTTTGTGATGCTATCCATACGTTGTCAAATATGTTTTTAATATATACTGCAATATTTTGAAAACATCCTTTGCCTACATGTAAATTAGTAACGAATCAGTAAGGAAGGTATTGTATGTGAATGCTCTTACTAAAAATACCCCTTTCAAATGGCTTCCAAAGCAAGTATTCTCGATGAGAATTTGCAAAACCCAAGAAGACAAAGCCCGGCTTGGTTAATGATCTGTAAATGCCAGATCTTCCATGGGAAATTCAAAGAAAACTCAACATTATGGAGGTGCCCCCATAAGAGCCGACAGTATTAAAACAAGAAATAACTTTTGTAATCCCACTTTAGCTCGACGGTCCCAAATGTTTCGGAAGAGAGCCTGTTCCAACCTTACTGCCTTCATGCTAATTTCGGAATAGTTTCTGGTGTTACGAGCTCAGTGCTGATTGCTCTTTTGATATTCAAACTGTCCCCCAGCCCTGATTTAAACGAGTGCACCTAATGTTTTATTGTGCTTACAGTATTTGCAATGACAAAATTTTATGTAAATGAGATGTGATGTTCTCCTTTTACAAGAAATAATGACTTCATGATACACCAGTGGCCAATTGTCATAATTGCTTAATGATCTTCCGCAACACTGATGACTTTTTGTCCAGCAAGAGCTGTTCCTTGATTCTTGCGTCTCAAATGAAGCCCAGTCATAATTAATGATGGTCAGGCACAGGTTCTAAAGTTAGAGGGAGCAAGAACAAAAAAAGTTGCCAGGGCACACACAAAATGGTGAGTCAATGGCTGAATGGTGGCCCGCACTGATTTTTCAGTGCCATCTGACTGGGGAGGGGTGTCTGCAACGACGTCGGATGGGTGGGGTGGGGGGGGGACTGGGGCGTCAGGTTTCATAAATAAAAACGCAGAAAGGCTGGAGGAACTCAGCCGGTTTTTTCAGTATCCAAAACATAAAGGTATATTGCCGATGTTTCGGCCCTGAGCCCTTCTTCAAGGAATAAGAAGAATGAGCCAGAAAATGGCTGGGGGAGGAATCCAGACCAACAAGAGGTGTTAATTGGATATGATAAGGGATGAGGTAAGAATTTATCATGTTGGTGCGAAAGGAGGCAGGGAAAAGTAAGAGAGACAGAGCTAGAGGAAGGCATCAGGGAAAGAAGTGAGGGGGGAAGGTTAATGAAAGCTAGAGAAGTTGACCTTAATATCCAACCATATCCTTGTCCCTCTGTTCTTTGGATTGACACCTAGTATCAGAGGCCAATTTAGAGGCACACTTCTCCCTTCTTTTGTCTTTGACAGATATTGTTAAAAATTGAGGCCCCACTATTCTGGCTACTTCTCACTATTGGGAGAACAGTTTCTGTTCGGTAAACACTGAGTGATGATGATGGATTAAAGAGATGGCTCATTTCATTCTTGGGCTTACCAGAACTGACATATTTTTGTGACTGTAATGGTCACTGCAGTGATCTTAAAGGTTAGGGATATAGATGATACAGAGCAAAATACAAAAGTTTGCAGACTCTACGATTGTAGTTAAAAAAAACCTGCCTCTGCATGCAACTGCCATTCCCACCACCTACCATGTTATCTTGCAACCAGACCCATCTTCCCTGCTCCTCCCCTCTCGGCCTTCTGCAGGGACCACTCCCTCCTTGTCCATTTCTCCCTTCCCACAAGTTCCTCCTTGGCACCTAGGCCTGTGGCTGCAGGAGATGCTCCACTTGCGCCCTCACCTCCTATCAAATCAGGGCCCAAACTGTCCTCCCAAGTGAAGCAGCACTTCACTTGTGAATCTGTAGGGGTCATCTACTGCATCCGATGCTTCCGTTGTGGTCTCCTCTACATCGGACAGTTTGGACGCAGACTGGGAGATCGCTTCATTGAGCACCTCAGACCTGACTGCTACAATAGCATGAATCTCCCAGTGGCAACTCATTTCAATTCCCATACCCCATTGCCTTGCTGACATGCCTCATGCACTACCAGATTGAGACCACTCACAAATTGGAGGAACAATACCTCATATTTCGTCTGGGCGCATCCAACCGGATGGCATTAACATCAACTTCTCTGGTTTCTGCTAGCCCCACCTCTCACTCTCCCCCACCCCAATCTTTCCTTATGCCTCCTTTCCTCTAGCTCTGTCTCTCTCTTCCCTTTTCCCTCTGTCACCTTAACCCCAGCTCTGCATTTACAGAGCGAACACCCCTCCCCAATCAATTCTCACCTTTCCTCTCTCCTAACCTCCTCTCCAAAGCCATATACAGGTTTCCCACACTATCCGAAAGTAGAGCGTTCCTATGAAACTTTTCGTAAGCTGAAATGGCATAAAGCGAAGAAGCAATTACCATCAATTTATAAGGGAAAATTTCTGGAGGGTTCATAGACCCCAAAAAATAACCCACCAAATAACACATAAAGTTCAATGCACACACAATGTCTTTATTTCATTCACCACGATCAAAAAGCTTAATTATGTCCAGTTTTGTGCTAAGCGTAACACCCTGACGAGTTCTCTTAGGCTTTTCTGATACCTTAGGACGCATCTTGCTAACGGTGCACAAAATAAATCGAGATGCTCACAGACACAAAGTTATGGAGGCTTGATACTGAGTGTAGTTCCTGGGGAAGGAGCTTGGCGATGCCTCTCTTGTTGCTGGGGGTGTGTGCTGCCTCTATAACGGCTCACTGCAAAACAAACACTGAACGCTCTTCTCGCTCTTCGCCTTTTTTCATTGAAGCAAAAATCCTCTTCGGATTTCTTTCTTTAGCGAAAACAGGTACAAATGTAAGTCTTCCATGAAAGCAAACTTTTGAAAAGCGGGGCGTACCTGTATCACCTTTTGTCTATTGGTCTGTCCTACTTGTCCTGCCCTTTTATTTCATTCTGGCGTCTGCCTGCTTTTTACTCATACCTTGAAGGGCTCAGGCCTGAAACATCAGTAATATAGCTTTACCTCCTGTTGATTCTACAAAACCTGCTGGGTTCCTCCAGCATTTCTGTGTTTTTACTGCTGAAGAGATAAGACAAGCACAAACCACATCCTGGATCATTTTGGCTCTGCAAATGTCATCAAAGAAGTAACAGGACATCTTAGAAGCTTTCAACTGAAGGAAGGTGCTGGGGACACTTCACTGACCCCAGAAGCAAGGAGAATGTGGTGGCTTTGGAATGAGAACAGAAGAGACTGATCAGGATCCTGTCCAAGAGATTGGACAGGCTTGGGTTGTTTTCCCTGGAGCTTCGCGGGCTGAGAGGAGCTGATGGAAGTTTATAAAGTTATGAGAGGTATAGATAGGGTAGACATTCAGAATCTTTTATCCAAGGGTAAACCTGTCAAATGCTGGAGGACATGTATTCAAGGTGAAAGGAGGGCGAAGTTTAAAGGAGATGTGTGGGGAAAATTTTTTTACATGAAGAGTGGTTGGTGCCTGGGACAGACTGGCAAGTATAGTGATGGGAACAGATACAATGGTAACATTTAAGAGGCTGTTAAATGGACACATGAATACTCAGGTTCAGGAAGAATATGGATCATGAGCAGGTAGAAGAGATTTAGTTTAATTTGTCACAGATACCATGGGGTGCAGGGCCTGTTACTGTGCTGTATGGTTGTCTATTCTATGCCTGTGAAAATAATTCAAACCATCAACTTTTCTGCTCTTTCTAGGCTCTGAGAGAGTACGGTGAAAATATTTTACAATCTATGTTGTTTTTAGGCTTAGGTAAAGGCCAATATAAACATCCATTCACCTTTTATCTGCAGGCGGCATGGTTGGTGAAGCGGTTAGTGTGACGCCTTTACAGCACCAGCAATTTGGTTCGAATCCCGCACTGTCTGTAGGGAGTTTGTATGTTCTCCCCCATGTCTGCCTGGGTATTCTCCGGGGCTCTGGCTTCCTCCTACCCTTCAAAAATGTACTGGGGTTTAGGTTAATGGGTTGCAAGTTGGGCGGCACAGACTTATAGGGCCGAATTGGCCTGTTGCAGTGCTGTATGTCTTAATTTAAAAAAAAATAAAGAAAATAACTTTTTAGAAATGCATTAACAAAAACTTCCAACTTAATCTCTCCTCATGACAAATCCTTCATTCCAGGATTCATTTTACTGAACTCCCACTCTTGTATATGTTTTCTTGGGTAAAGAGAGGTGTTCACAATATTCCAGATGTGGTCTCACCATGGTCCAGTATAATTGGAGCAAGTCATCCCTACCCTTGTACCCAAATCCTTGAGCAATAAAGGCCAAAATACCATTGGCTTCTTGATTGCCTCTTGTGCCTGTGCGTGAAGATCCTGTGATTCGTGTGGAAGGATATCCAAGTCCCTCTGAAGTACAGACATGAGAGTAAGGTTGGGGTCAGTTAAGAGGAGGCAATAAACACAGGAAGGAAATGTACTTTAAGGAGAATTTGAAAGGTAAGTGTTAGTGTTAGTGTTGAGAGAGGGAGCAATAGTCTTCTGCAGAAAATGGCCTTCAGCAGGATTTGGCACTGGACCTTGTTGCCACATGATTGGTGCTCAGGTTTAGTCCAGAAATTAACCGGGGGTGGATAAAGCCGTATAAGTTTCAATAGATGAATTAAAGTTAATGGGTAAAAGTGCTGGAGAAACTCAGCAGGTCATGCTGCATTAAGAACGCTGTGTGACCTGCTGAGTTTATTCGGCACTTTTGTGTATTGAACTGCAATCACAGTGTCTGCAGACTTCCTTGTTTAACTTAAAGTTAACGGGATCCTTTACAGATCCAGACAGAATAAATTATATTGGAGAATAAAAGAAGAAACAAGGAAATGAAACAAATCTTCTGTGTCTGTCTCCATGGAAGAAGAGACAGGAAACCTCCAGGAAATAGTGGAGAACCACAAATAAACAGCATACAAGGCGATCAAAGAATTTAGAAATAGCTAAAAATTGGAATTGGAGAAATTTATGGTAATAAATCCCCAGGAGTTGATGACCCAATCTCAAAGTTTTGAAGATGGTTTGAGACATAGCGATTATCATTTTTCAGATTCTAAAGCAGTTCCAACAGATCATAAGTTTGCAAATGTGACCTTACAATTTAAGATGGAGAAAACAGCGAACATTAGACAAATTAGTCTGGAATTTATGATGAAAGTTTTGACTGCACTGGGTAATTTTATGGTGTACGTCGAGTGCTTGTTCACATCTGAAAAACAGAGGGTAGATTGTTTTTGCATTAGGAGGTTGTACCTAGGGGAGTGTTGCCGTAATTGGTGTGGAGTCTTCATGGTTTATATCAGTGATGTGTATGAGTGAAGCATGTCAAACACATCCAGGTTTAAGGATGGTACAAAGTTAAGTAACAATGTATCATATGTTTTTTACACAGCCGCTGCATTCCAGGAAATTATTCCCAATTTCCAGGAAAGCAGTTGGTGTAAAAAGGTTGGAACAGGAATAAGGGACTCATTCCCGTTCCGATATCTTACCTCCTCAACCCCTAGTTATTTTCATGGATCACCTGCAATCTAAACTGAACTGCAGGCGATCCGTGAACAACAGGGTAATGAACAGGACATCCAGCCTTCTTAAATATCACACTTCAGGTATTCTGTCTAAACTCGCAGTGTGATATGGATATTTGGATTTTTGGTTTCTCCTGTGTGAACTGCCACTCTGGGAAGGTAGCGGGACACTTCAGAATGGAAAAAAATCACATAAGTTCTACGTTAAAAAAAAATAGATTAATGATTCAGAGTGGGCTGAGAGGAGGATGTGGAAAAGCTTTGGAGAAATGTAAACAGGATAAAAGAATGAGTCACTGATAAAATGGATAAGGACATGATAGATTAATGGTTCTCAACCTTTTTCTTTCCACTCACATACCACTTTAAGTAATCCCTACTCCATCAGTGCTCTTTGATGAGTAAGGGATTGAGTGAGAAAGGGTAGGTTGAGAACCACTGCTCTGGACCCAATTGTTACTGAAATATTTTGCTTGAGAAAAATTGTCATTGGCCCATTTCCTTTGGAGTTATGAAACTGCGCACATAATGAGTTGATGAGGGATGATTAAAACTGGTTTTCAAACTTTTTCTTTCCACCCACATCCCACCTTAAGCAATCCCTTACTAATCACAGAGCACCGATGGCATAGGGGATACTTAAAGTGGTATGTGAATGGAAAGAAAAAGGTTGAGAACCACTGAGATAGATGGAATATAATAAGGAAAATATGTGATCTTTTAATTTAGCAGAAAAATAGGAAGATAGAGTGTTTTTTGTAAGGAGAGGGATTTGAGAGGCATTGGTAGTTGGAGAAATTTGAACATCCCTTGTATATAAATCTCTTGACTTTTAATGCATAGGTACAACAAAAAAAACAGGAAGCCAAATGATATCTTGATCTTTATTGCAAGTGGTCTTGAGCACACGAGTAAATATATCTTGGGCTCTGGAAACCTACATCGTTCAGGTTGTGCATATGTATGGACCATCCACCATATGTTTGCAATGGATCCAAATTGATTCCTGGAAGAGCTGAAGAGAAACCATGAAGATTTCTTCTTGTGGTGTATATGCTTTGGAGTCATTGATAGACTGTATCACTTATTTACTCTCCTATGTTCAGAAAAGTGAGAGGTGATCTCATTGAAACATCCAAAATTTTTTTGGGACTTGTCAGAGCAGAAATAGGGAAGATATTCCCCTTATCTGAAACCAAACATGGAAATCTCAAAATAACAAATTGGTCATGTACGATCATAGATAGAGATGAGAATAATTTTATACAAATCATTACAATTCACCAAAGTGGTTACAGAGGCTCATTTGTGTTATTAAATATTTGGAAATTTAGAGGGTGTACAATAAAACCATGAAGGGCGGATGATCAGAGGGTTTTCCACAGGGTAGGGGAGTCCAAAACTAGAGGATGCAGTTTAAAGAGAGAGAGGAATGATTTTTCACACAACGTGTATTTATGGAATGAGCTGCTAGAGAAAGTGGTAGAGGTTGATACAATTACAATGTTTAAAGAAAAACAATGAGACAGGTAAATGAATAAGAGCGGTTTAGAGGAATGTGGACCAAAAGCAAGTAAATGAAACAAGCTTAGGAAGGCACTGGTTGGCATGGATAAGTTGGGCAGAAGGGCCTGTTTCCATTCTGTTCATCTCTATGACTATAGAAGTGTTACTGAGGTAAAAGAATGGTGGTGTAGGCACAATGGGTTGTAAGGCTTTCTGCTTTCATTCCTCGTGTTAAAATGCTGCTTTGAGGAAGATTAGTTACATGTTGGTGAGGGGGAATCTATTCGAGACAAGTTTAAGTTGATGAGTAGAACATTTCAGGGAGTTAAAGATCAAACATTTTGTCTCCACATAGAATTTGGAGCAAGTAATTAAAAGGCTACAGGTCAGGATCTGCAGATGTGCAATGATATTTATCGGAGAGTCAGCGAGAGGAAGGTGCAGCTTCCATTGATTACAATTTCTTTTGCAACTTGTAAGTGGAGGAGTCAATAATGCAAAGACTGATACTTATTCTTAACCAATGAGAAATATTCATGAATGAATAGAAGGGCCTGCACATCCATATCAAACTAGGGTAGACAATAAAGGTAGTCGCAATAGGAATTAGAGAGTAATGTGGCAAACGGAAAGGGAACATTTTGGGAGTCCACTTAGGGTGATCGTCTTTCGGTGATCAGGTGATTAGCTAATATTGGAAAGCTCAATGAATCAAAGGTTTGACAATTTGTCATTAGAGGTCGGTAGGTCATGGCTCTACTGTCCAACCGTGTGGAACTGGGCTGGACCAACTGAGTTCCCCCAGCATCTCGGGGTGTTTTTATTACTGACAAACCTATCCTTATAATGTCAATAATACCCTCACAACAGTCAATTTTAATTGTTATAGGGTGAGGTCTGGTCATTCTGCCTTAACTTTGTTTGCTACAGCCAGGCAGATATTTATAGCAATAAAAAAACCCGAACCTGGCAGCCCACAGGACCAGGCTTCAGATGTGGGTTTCCACCTTGGCCCATGTGACCTATAGGACTGAACCTCCATCGTGAACTCTAACTCAGGCTCCAGGAGTGGACAGGGCTCTCTTCTTCCTCCCTCTGACTTCCCCAACCCTCCTCTCCCTCTCTTGGACCATTTCTACCCACCACCTCATGATCCTCCTCCCTTCCCAACACACCCACCACATTGAACTCCCCCTCCCCAACCCCTGCCCACCATCCCCTCCAACCTTACCCTCTCAGAGACAGAATGCTCTGTCTTTAATATAGGCCTCGCCTTTGTACCCTTAATGAGCTCCATGCACACCATGATGCTGAATTCTTCTTTCATTGGCTCCATCTCCATGCCTATTTCCTTAACCATGATTCTTGAACCCCCACTACAGTCCCCTTCTCCCATTTTAAACCTTCTTCCTCCTCCTGGACACCTCATTCTGGTTTTAAGCCTGCTCTGGACCTTTATATTTCCAGCTGTATCCATAACATCAATATATCGACTTCACTACTCCCCTCACTCATTCCAATCTCACCCCCTCAGAATGCTTGGGCTTTCACTCTCTCTGCACCAATCCAGACCTCACCATCAAACCCGCAGACAAGTGTGGTGCTGTTGTGGTCTGGCACACTGACATCTATCTGGCCAAAGACAGACAACAACTCTCAGACACCTCCTCTTATTTATCCATCCAACAGGACCCCTCCAAAACTCATCAAACCACTGTATCACACACCATTTCTGAACTTATCACTTATGGTCATCTCCCTGACATGGATTTCAATCTTATTGTTTTCTAATCCCACACCACCATTTCTACCTCCTACTCAAGAGTTCCCTGAACTCGATCACCTCATGTTTACCATGGATATCCTATCCCTATACACCTCCATCCCTGAAACCAAAGGCCTCAAAGCCTTTTTTTTCTTTCTGGACAATATAATCAACCAGTTCCTCTCCACCACCACCCTCCTCAGACTGATAGAACTTGTTCTCACCCTCAATAACTTCTCCTTTGACTCATCCCACTTTCTCCAGGTCAAAGGGGTAGCCATGAGTACACGATAGGTCCCAGCTACAACTGCCTTTTTGCGGGCTACATACTGGAAGCCTACACAGGAAAGGCCCCTGAACTCTTCCTCCACTACATTGACGACTACTTTGGTGCTACCTCATGCACCTATGATGACTTCATTCATCTTGCTACCAACTTCCACCCTGATCGCACATTCACTTGGTCCATCACTAATTACACTTTCTTTATGTCTATGTATTTGTCTCCATATTGGAAGACAAGCTCTCAATAGACATCTTCTACAAACTCAACAACTCCCACAGCTACCTCAACTGCACCTCTTCCCACCTTGCCTTCTGTAAGGATTCCATTCTCTCAATTCCTCTGTCTCCATTACACCTGCACCCAGGATGAGGGCATCCATGCCAGTTCAGTAGAGATGACCTTCTTCAAACAATGCAACTTTCCCTCCACCACCAACTCAGCCCTCTCCTGCATATCCTCCATTACTGACACATCTGCCCTGGTCCACTCTCACCCCCCCCCCCCCCCCGATGTGAAGCAAGAACAGGATTCCTCTTGTCGTCACCTACAATCCTACCAGCCTTCACATCCAACACATACTCTTCTGCCATTTTTGCCACTATGTGATCCCACCACTAGACATATATTCTCCTCTCCACCTTCCACAGGGATTGCAAACTCCATGACTCCCTTGTCCATTCCTCCCTCCCCACCTCTGTGACTACTGGGGATGCTCTACTTGCACCCACAACTCCTCCCTCACCACCATTCGAGACCCCAAACAGTCCTTCCAAGTGAAGCAACATTTCACTTGTGTATCTGCAGGGGTCGTCAACTGCATCTGGTGCTCCTGTTGTGGTCTCCTCTCCATTGGAGAGATTGTGTGCAGAAGACTGTGAGATCGCTTTGTTGAGCACCTCGGCTCTGCCGCAATAGCATGGATCACTTAGTGGCCACCCATTTCAATTCCCCATCCCATTCACTCACTGACATGTCTGTTCATGGTCTCATGTACTGCTGGACTGAGCCCACCCACAAATTGGAGGAACCCCATCTGGGCACCTTCCAACCAGATGGCATTAATATTGACCTCTGGCTTTCATTACCCCCCCCACCCCCCACCTCATTGCTTCCCATGTCGCTTTGTCTAGCTCTGACTCTCTCCTTTTCCTGTCCCCTTTCACCGAAAAAATCCCCTTATCAATTCCAATAAACACCTTTAGTTGGTCTGGACTCTTCTCCTAGCCAGCACTCTCTCTATTCTGAGATTTCCTGTTTTTTTTGCTTGTGGTAAACCACTGTTATGCTATGATTGGCTGCTGCCAGCTGGTCACCCTCCTGAGACTGATCCTACCCATAGCCCCTTGTAAGCTCCCCATTTCATTTTACTTCGACCAGTCAATGAGGTAGATGGTTGTTCCAGTCTTTAGTTAATAAAAGCCTGATAGTTTCATAACTTCAGCCTTTTGTAATTATTGATGGTGCATCAATGCTCATTCCTTGAAGAAGGGCTCTGGTCCAAACCATTGTCAATATATGTTTATCTCCTATGTATGCTGCAAGCCTGGCTGAGATCCTCCAGCATTAAGGTATGTTTTTATTCCTAAATGAAAGACTATCCGCATATCCTGCACAATTAATACATGGATGGAGAGACAATGTGCACTCTTAATCTCTTTTTTTTTTAGTGATTTGAAGGGGATATTCATTTCTCCTTCTATCCTCATTGCACAATTAAAATAGGAATCCAGAGTTGATATTTAAAAATTCTGCGACTGAGGGGTCTGCACCCAAGATGGCGCCGCCTACGATTGGCAGCAACCACGAGGGGTCGTAGACTCTGGGGAAGCAAAGGACAAGTGCAGGGCATCAGAAAATGTGCAGAACAGACCCCCCCCCCCCCACCATTTGAGAAGGACAGTGACAATGGCAGTGGAGCAGTGAGGGGTTCTGAAGCTGAGGTGAGGAACTCACGCAGGCTGTGAGCTGCTGGTGACCGTGATTGAGGGATTCACACCTGGCTGTGGACTGCTGGAGATTGGATCAAAAAATTGACTGAAAGGGTACCAGGTATCAGAACTAGAATGTGAGAGGGGGGCCGAGGGCATTGAAGGGTTCCCAAGGTTTGGATGTGAAGCTCGGATCGTTGATGATTTGCACGGGACTCCGTGTCACTGCGGGGGCTGTGGGAGTGCTGGAGGTGAATTTACTGACACTCAGTGACTCTGAGGGGACTCTTGGTTCTCTTTCTCTGGCTGTAAGAGGCGCTTCAGGCAACTTCTGGTGATGGCAAATTTGTCTGCCTTTTGGGAAATGAAAGCAAATTCTATATAATATTGCACTGTCTTTATTGCATGACAATAAATTGAATGTTCTGACATGAAGCATGAAACTGGCAGGATTATTTAAAGCAGGGTAGCAAGGGTTGACAGTAAGATGAAAATAATGGATGGATGTTTGAGCATGGAAGAAGGTTGATCAGACGCAGCTGTGTTGGCGGTGGATTATTGGCTGTTGTGGTTGCAAGTTGTCGGTGCTCCAACAGTACTCTTAATCATCAGTTCAGATTTACTGTCAGAGTATATGCATGGCATCACATACAACACCGAGGTTCTTTTTCTGCGGGGCAGGCAGAATTTCCATTTACCAGTAGTGAAGAAAAAAAGCTGTACTCAAGAGTAGATACATATACAAAAGAAGAAGGATGAATAAACAAGAAGGAAGTGCAAGCAAACTGTTCAATACAAGAAAATAAATATTCAATAATAAATAATGTGCAAAGTATGAGCCCTTAAATGAGTCTCTGACTGAATTTCTCGTTGAGGAGACTGATGGTGGAGGGTAGCAGCTGTACCTAAACCTGGTGGTATGAGTGTGGTGGCACCTGTTCCTCTTTCCTGGACCATTCACCAACTAGATGTTCCTCTGTTTTTATTTCTAATATGTCATGTATATGATATTCTTGAATCATATCTAATGACTGAAATTATCCGAAGGATATATTGCTTTTGTGAGAACTGAGCATGTGCTGGATGATGTGGATCCTCGATGATTGCTGCTGCTCTCCCACGGCAGCGTTCCCTGTAAGTGTTCTTGATAGTGAGAAGTGGTTTGCCTGTGATATACTGTGTTGTGCCACCAGCTGCCTTGACCTATAGAAGCAAAGAATTCAAAGCAATTAATTGCCATTTGAACCATTGAGCCTGCTCTGCCATTCAATCAGATAACGGCTGAACAACACGCTGTCCCTGCTTTTACCCTATATCCCTTAATCTCCCTTCTTGCATGTAGTTTGATTGACTTACTTCAACTGCTTTTGGTATTCCAGAGCTTCACCACTCTCCAGGAGAAGAACTTTCTCCTCATCTCAGTGGCAAATGGCTCACTTCATAGCCTGCGATGACCAGGACCTCAGGATGACAGCCACCTCTTGGATTCTCTTGTGCAGAAAGCTAATCATGTGAGTTCATTTCAGGTAGGGAGGGCAACAATGGCAAATGTTAAAGATAAATTGCGGTGATCTGGTTGAAGCTGCTGGGGTTACATAGATATCAAACATGAATTCAGGAAAGAAACCATTCTTAAGAAATCCACATCTAGCCAAGGTAGGAAATGGGTGACTGGACCATTCACCAACTAGATGTTCCTCTGTTTTTATTTCTAATATGTCATGTATATGATATTCTTGAATCATATCTAATGACTGAAATTATCCGAAGGAGCTATTAGGCTTTTGTACTTGGCTATGACTGACTCTCCATATTAGGTATCTTTCTCACATCATATTCATCAGTGATTTTGAAAACAGCATTGCAATTACATTTACCAAGGAGATAAAATTGTGCAAGAATGCCAGGCAATTGGAGAGAGGAAATAGGTGGCACGCAGATTTCAAGGAAAGGGAACCAAAACTGGCAGGTTCTCATTAAAATTATATGGTATAATGTGAATGGGTGTTGCTTAAATCCATCTAATGCCGGAGAAGGACTGGAATGATCTCCTCATCTTAAGTGTTAGCAAAGGGAAAGCAGTGCCCTTGATTCCATTTCAAGCTGGGGTCACTGTGATAAATCGCTTCCTTCCATAACTTTTTTTCTCCTGAAGATTCATGATTTCACTTCTGTTCCAACAATGCCTTCTTGTATATCTTGCTTTGTGCACAACCTATGATTCTCCTTCTAGTGGGGCTGACAGGCCCTTAAGCATATCCATCCACTTTTCCCACATTTCTGAACAACATAAGGCAATTTTGGACCAGGTCCAGGTATCTTGTTTTTTCAAAGGTATCAAAATTATTTCTGGAACATTGCCAATGAATTATGAAATCAGGGTTTGTACCCACTGGAGGGGCTGAATCTGTTAAAGGCAAGGACACAGTGAATTTTACCTGTTAGATCATTGGGAGAGTGAATCAATGATCACCAAAACAAGCAGGGAAAGGATAGCTTCATCTTTGGTATCCATAAATTTGCCCTGTCTTCTGAGCTATTATTTTTGGAGGGAAATGAGACGGTGGTTGTAATACTCCTTTGTGAAGAAAACGACCCGCCATAAGTGGAAAATAAGAACAACTGGAAAAATAACTAATGATCTCCTGAAACTTGAGGGGAGAGGTGCTGGAGAGAGGTTTAGGGAGACACGAGAGGCCATTTGTTTTTAAACTTCAGATTCCAGTTCTTCAATTTTTCTCACTTCTCACTTCAAAGCAGTTAATTGAAATCAATTTTGTGAAAACCTATCATAACCTTCAAAGCTTCAAAGATTTCCGCTTGAAACCCTTTTCCTTCTGAATTCCAATTTATTGAGGCCAATTGCCTCAATATTTCTTCACAGCATTGACATGTACTGGCAAAACAATCATTTGTTTATGTACGGGTGCTGATCAGAGAGGCATTAACAGTTTTATCTAACATTGGTTTGAGAACAATACATGTATGGGTGGTAGAAACACATAAAAGATATAGATTTACATTTTAATAGAAATTTACAAGATGTCCCAGGGTGTTGAACTCAGTAAAGTGAATCAGTCAATCCAAATCCAATAGCAGATAATAAAAGGATCTTTCATAATATATAGAATATGAATGAAGATTTTATTGTCATGTCCATAAGTACAATCTACAGGTGCACTGAATGCCTGTCAGCTTTCCGGATGTGCAAAACAGGTTAACAACAATTTAAATAAATAAAAGGCCCTTTCATGCAGTGAAAAAGCCCAACTGTACAGGTGGAGATTCATTCCCCTCCCCAACCCCCCCCCCCCCACCTTACATCTGGAGACTTACGTCGATGAATGCGCTGTGGCCGGCTCCAAGGCACCGACTGCAATCCCTCTCGGGGATGTAATGCGACTGCAGCGGCTGGCTAGGGGTGGGCTGATGACATCACGATAGGAAGAGAAAAATGGAATAGATTTAATATAAAATAAACTATTCATGGTTAACTTTTCAGTTAAAAGTGATGCCAAGTGTGAGCAAAATTATTGAATTGCATGACGACAGATTGGGTCAAAAGATATCAATGATTAAAAGAATAACGAAGAGGAAAAAAGATAAGCTCGTCAGAAATATGAAGCAAAACACAGCAGTAAGAATTTCTGAAATATTTAAAACAGAAGTTTACATACCATATAATAGTCGATACTGTGTAAAAGTCCAGCCCCCCCCCACTATTTTGGCCCCAAAATCTGGTATTTTCCATATAGCATGTGATAACCCACCCACCAGAGCTCCCGACCTCCCGACTGTGGACTCTCGCCTTGACCACTCGCCCATTCATCCGAACTCCCGACGTCCCAAATGTGAAATTATTACCCAGTCCCGGCCACCGCAAGCCCATCGGAACTCCCAACACTTCGAATGACGCAGGCATTTACCGCGGTCAAAAGCAGTATGTGCTCAATAGTCGACCCCCTGAGCTTTACACTGTGGTATTGAGAAGATGGGCACTTTTGCCCTCAAATGAGGGTGACACAGTGAGTGGAGTTCCACAGTGTCAGAGACTTGGGTTTAGTCCTTGCCTCTGGCGCTGTCATTGTGGAGTTTGCACATTTTCTCTGTGCCCAAGGGGGATTTCCATAGGGCACACCATTTTACTCTCATGGTCGCAAAGGCACGTGGGCTGGGAGTTTAATGTAAATTGCCTCAAGGTGTTTAGTGAATCAAAAGGATATGAGAAAATGGAAGTAGGAGTATGCCATTTGGCCCCTCAAACTTATCCTGACATTAAACATTATCATGGCTGACCTTATTGGCTCTTCCTTGCCAGTTCGCCAGAACTTCCAATTTCTGAATTGGGGGAAGTTGATAAGAATGTGGGAAGAACAATAATCGGATTAATGGTAGATTAGTGAGATAAGTGGTTGATGAGGGAAGGAACAGCTCTCAGAATGGAATGGGGAACTAGAGTAAATTTAAAAAAATGTAGACACACAGCACGATAACAGGTCATTTCAGCCCACGAGTCCATGCTGGCCAAAATACGCCCCATTAACCTACACCCCTGGCACGTTTTGAACGGTGGGAGGAAACCGGATCCCCTGGAAAAAATAAACTCAGGCAGACATGGGGAGGACATACAGTCTCCTCACGGATAGTGTGGGACTCCAACCCTGATCCGGTCCCAATCGCTGGTGCTGTAAAGGCGTTGTGCTAACTGCTACACCAACTGTGCCGCAGAGGGAGAGGGACAAGCAAACAGGTGGGGAGAGGAGAGGAGGGAAGAAGTGACAGGGGGAAGCAGGCATGCATAAACAAAAAGCAAGCAGGAGAAAAAGAAGGGCCCCATGTGTAGAGGGGACAGAGTCCTGGGGTGGCCCGACAATAGTGGTGGGTTCGGCGGTCTAACCCGCCTGCTGGCAGACCATGGCAACCCAGTGGATTGATCAGATCGCCTAGACCTGCAAGGGGATGAGATTGGGCACCAGCTTGTGCCCCTCCTCACAGAATCAGAGTTCCCAGGAAGAAAGGGGAGCCAGAGAGGAGCCGTTTAACTGCTGGCAGCCTTCCTGAGGCACCAGCACGAAGTTCTGGTGAAAAAGGAATGGGAGAACTGTTAATTAATAGGTGAGGTGGAGTTGTTGCAGCAGGTCTTGCTCCATTGTTGGGTAAGTAGTTTGGGTTGTGCAAACCTGGGCTAGAGATTTGGAGAATAAAGGCACTGAATTAGCACACTGGCTAGTCAGGGCACAACAGTTTGAAGTGGCACGTTGGACCAGGTGACAGCCAGACCAAGTTAAGATCTGAGCCCTGATCCTGTGAGGGGTCAGTGCCAATATTTGGATAATGCCATTAATGGAAATATCTGGATATATAGTGAAGAGGCAGATCAATGCTATACCCATCCTCTTTTCTTTGTGCGTGCATCCCTGTTGACCAGATTGGTGACCAAATGGTCCCACAGCCAGCACAGAGGTGGAGGGAATGATGGGAGGTCATGCCCAAGGCCCCTGTGAGGCCACCGAGAGCCAGGAATACTCTGTCCAGTTTGGATGATTGCTGTCGGCAGCGATGCTCTGGATCTGGGATGCAGGTAGTCTGGTGTGAGCCGAGTTCATCAGAAAGGAAATATTCTGGATGGTTGTCCAAGCAGCAATCCATCAACAATGCCCTGTGGATGCTGTTGGAAGCCATCAATGGCAATGCACCCCTCTGGGATCGGTTAAGTCGCCTGAATAAAAAAAATGGATCAAGGGGTATGTTATAAGTGTAAACAAAAAGCTGGAGAAAGTCAACAGGTCAAACAATGTACTTATCTAGCAGACCAGATTTATTGTCCGAGTAAATACATGACATCACATACAACCCTGATTCCTTTCTCCTGTGGGGGCTGCAGAATTACCACTAATTGGTAGTGGGGAATAAAAACTACACAGCGTAAACATGTAAACAAAAGAAGAACTGTAAACAGGTAATGAACGTAAATGAACTGTGAGAGAAAAGAAGAAAATCAATGAAGTGCTCAAGGAAGAGTCCTTAAATGAGTCCTTGATTGAGTTTGTCGTTGAGGAGTCTGATGGTGGAGGGGGAGCAGCTGTTCCTGAACCTGGTGGTGTGAAGATAAGCAATAATACAGAGAAGAATATAGGAAATATAAAGATGCATCACCAACGTTCCGGGCTTGAGCCCTTCATCAAGGTATGAGTGAAATGTGGGCAGGCACCTGGGGTCTGTTGCTGTGATATGTCTTTCAATGACTCCAAGCTTGTTTATAACATTGGTTATAATGTTAGAAATGTACTCAAAGTCATGATAGTTTTCATCCTTGGTCTTAAAGGAATTGGCTGGTGATACAGTGAAGTGTTGGTTTTACTTTTCTAAAATACCATGGAATAAGGGTAGGTTTCACTTGATTGAAAAATCGCAAAATGGGAGGGAGAAAGAAAGCAGGGTAAAGCAGGCCTGTTGGACCAGTGGCTGTGATGGTAAAAAAGACCTTTGAAGCTATCTTTGAAAATGTGATACGAGGGCAGGACACAGAAAAATTCAAGGTGATCAGTCAAAGTCAGCATGGTTTTAAATTAAAAAAAATTACAATAAGGAAGAGGAAAATAGAAGCAATTTAATACAAAATAAAATGGTTAACTTTTCAGTTAAAGGTGATGCCAAATGCGAGGAAAAGGTTTGAATTGCATGAGGACAGGTTGGGTCAAAAGAATTCAATGATTAAAAGATTAACAATGAAGAAAAAAAAAGATAAAGCAAGTCAGAAATATGAAGCCATTGAAACCCGTGCCATCCATTCACACCTACCATCCCCGTAGACCTTTGGAGGGTCGGAGAATGGAGCACCTGGGGAAAACCCATGCAGGTCACAGGGAGAACGTATAAATTCCTTACTGACAATGCTGGATGCGAACTGGGGTCTTAACAGTGTTACGCTAACTGCTTCAAGATGAATTTTCTGGAATTTAAGTCATGTTTGACCAATGGATTGGATTCTTTGAAAAAGTAACATGTGGATAAATGGGAAGCAGTGGATGTATTGGACTTCAGAATGCCTTTGATGTGGTGGCACAATCAAAGTTATTGTGGAAGGTGAAAGCTCAAGCTGTCAGAGGAGAAAATAATACACAAAAAATATGATGTCCGCAGATTTTCGTGTTTTACTGCCGTCGGAGGAGAACCTATTAGTGTGCATGGAAGATTGGTTGACTGTAGGGAAGCAGATAATTGGCACAACCAGATGCTTTAGTGGTTGATAAAATGCAAAGAGTGGCGAGTCACCAAGATTGATGATGGGGTCTCAACCTTATAGTATATCAATGACTTGGATGAAGGCACAAAAAGTATGATTGCAATCTTTGCTGATGACATATTTACAATGCCCTCCATAATGTTTGGGACAAAGACACTTTTCCCCTTTATTTGTCCTTGTGCTCCACAGTTTTAAATTTGTAATCAAACAATTCACATATGATTAAAGAGCACATTCCAGATTTTATTGAAGGGTATTTGCAAACATTTTGGTTTGACCATGTGGAAATTACATTACATAGTCTCCTCATTTCAGGACACCATAATATTTAGGAATCAGTAATGGTATGTCTATTAAAGTAGTTATGTTTAGTATATTGTTGCATACCTATTGCATGCGATGACTGCTTGACGTCTGTGATTCACAGGCATTACCAGGTGCTGAGTATCTTCTTTGGTGATGTTCTGCCAGCCATCTACTGCAGCCATCTTCAGCTCCTGCTTGTTTCGGGGACTCATCCCCTTATGTTTTCTCTTCAGTATATGGAAGGCATGCTCAATTGGATTTAGATCAGGTGACTGACTGGCCATTCAAGAATTTTCCAACTTTTAACTTTGTTGCTTTAGCAATATGTTTAGGATCTTTGTCTTGCTGTAGGATGAAGCACTGTCCAATGAGTTTGGAGGTATTTGCTCAAACCTGAGCAGATAAGATGTTTCTATACTCCTCGAATTTCATTTTGCTACTGCCATCAGCAGTTACGTCATCAATGAAGAGAAGTGCGCCAGTACCTAGGGCAGCAATACCCACCCAGGCCATCACACCCCCATGAGATGAGGTGGTATACTTTGGATCTTGGGCAGTTCCTTTACACTTGCACACTTTGCTCTTGTCATCACTCTGATACAGGCTAATCTTGGTTTCATCTGCACCTTTGTCCAGAATTCTGCATGCTCTTTTAAATACCGTTCTTCTTGGCAAACTGCAATCTGGCCGTTCTGTTCCTGTGGCGAACTAAAGGTTTGCATCTTGACGTGTAGCCTCTGTATTCCTGTTTCTGAATTCTTCTGTGGACAATAGTCATTAACACTTCTACACCTGCCTCTGAAGTGTGCTTGTGATCTGCTGGACAGGTATTTGGGGATTTTTCTTCAATATGATAAGAATTCTTCTGTCATCAGCACTGGAGTCTTCCTTGGCCTCCCAGTTCCTTTGCGATTACTGAGCTCAGCAGTTTGCTCTTTCTTCCTAATGATTTTCCAAACAGATGATTTTGGTAATCCTAAGGTTTTGGCGATGTCTCCTACTATTTTATTCTTGTCTTTGCAGCCTCATAATGGGCTTCTTTGATTTTCATAGCTGCTGGCGAGTCATCTTTGTGATTGCATCAACATGGAGGCTCCAGGACAGATCCTTGGAGATGTTGACACCCAGGAATCTGAAGTTCTTGACTCTCTCCATATTGAGCCCTCAATGAGGACTGGGTTGAGTTCCCCTGACTCCCTCCTGATGTCCATAATCATCTTCTTGGTTTTGTTAACATTGAGTGCAAAATTATTGATGTGACACCATTCAAAGAACTGATCTATCTCCCTCCTTTATGCTTCCTTATTGCCATTTGTGATTCCACTGACAACCTGAGATTCTTTTTCCTGAAGGCGAGGCAGAATTACCAGTTATTGGTAGTGCACATGTAAACAAATAAAGAAATGTAAACAAACTGACTGGGCAATGAAGAGGAAAAAAATTAATAAAGTACAAAGGTAAGAGACCTTAAATAAGTCCCTGATTGAGTCTTGTTAAGGTGGTGGAGAGGTAGCAGCTGTTCCTGAACCTGGTGATGTGAGTCTTGTGGAACCTATACCTCTTTCCCAATGGCAGCAGTGAGAACAGAGTGTGTGCTGGGTGGTGTCGATCCTTGACGATTGCTGCCACTCCTTTGACGGCAGCAATGCTTGTAGATGTTCCTGACAGTAGGGTTTTGCCTGTGATGTCCTGGGCTGTGTCCAATATCTTTTGCAGGCTTTACACTCAGGGGTATTGGTGTCCCCATCCCGGACCCTGATGCAGTCTGTCAGCACACCTTCCACCACACCTCTGCAGAAATTTCCATTGTCCTTCCAATTCTCCGCAAACTCATGAGGAAGTAGGGGCGCTGATGTGCTTTCATGATGATGCCATTTATGTATTGAGTTCAGGAAAGATCCTCCGAGATAGTGACCCCCAAGAACTTAAAGTTGCTCACCCTCTCCACCTCTGATTCCCCAATGATCACTGGATCATACACCTCTGTCTTTCCCTTCCTGAATCTAACAATCAGCTCCTTGGTTTTAGTGACATTGTGTGTGAAGTTGTTGTTGGTGCATCATTCAGCCAAGTTTTCAATCTCCATCCTGTATGCTGACTCATCTCCCCTCTTTCTTTCTTTCCTTTAAAATTATTTTTATTGAGTTTTATCAGAAAAACAAACAAAAAAGCAGTAAATCAATTGCAATAAAACTTTTGCAGATATATTACATATGGTACAGTAGCAATACAACTTAATTCTAAATCCAATAGGTAACACATGCAATATTGTAAGAGATAAGTAAGTTAAAAAAAAAACAGTACTGTGGTGTCATCAGTGAACTTGTAGATGGTGTTGATGATGAAAGCTCATACAGTCGTAAGTGAAAAGTTAGTAGAGCGGGGGGCTAAGAACACAGCCCTGGGGTGCTCCAGTACTGATGGATATTATGGAGAAATTCTTACCAATCCTCACTGATTGTGATCTGGAGTTGAGGAAATCCAGGATCCAATTGCACAGTGGGGTGTTGAGTCCCTCGACTTGGTATTTGCTGATCAATACTGAGGGGATGATGATGTTAAATGCCGATCTGTAATTTGATAAAGATCATCCTGATGAATACATCTTTGCTATCCAGGTAGTCCAGGGCTTTATGTAGCACTAGGGAGATGGCATTCGCCATAGACCTATTGCTATGATACCAAATTGCAATGGATCCACGTTGCTGCTCAGACAGGAGTTGATATATTTCAACACCAACCTTTCAAACAATTCAGCACTGTTAATGTGAGGGCTACTGGTCGATAGTCATTTAGGCAGGTCATCTCATTCTTCTTGGGCATGTTCAGGACTCCTAAAGGATTGTGTTATGAGGAAAGGCTGGGATTGTACCTGCTGGAGTTCAGAAGCGTGAAGATGGATTTGATTGAATCACATTAGATTAAGAGGTGGTCATGAGTGGAGGTGGAGAAGATGTTTGAATTGAATTTAGCATCACAAGCACCAAGATACAGTGAAGAACTTTGTTTAGTGAGTTATTTTGGGAAGTCAACTTACGTTTGAGTGCAATATTTTGTGCTAAAGAAAGCAAAAATGCAGATAATAGTATTGCAGAGGAAAAGTTCAACTAAATGTAGTGGAAGGGCAGCATCATTTTACTGAGCAAGTCCATTCAATTGTCTGCTCACAGTGGGGAAGAAGGGGTTACTGGATCTAGTGGCAAACAAGACATCTGAAGATGCTGGAAGTCTGGAGTGACCCATAAAGTGTTAGTGGAATTGGCCGAGAGTTTCTCCAGCACTTTGTGTGTTGCTCAGCGGTGGGGAGAAGAGCATATGACCGGGGTTGGCTGTGTCTTGTTGTATGTTGGCCACTTTCCAGAGGCAGCGGAAGGTGTAGACAGAGTTGGTGGAGGGTGAGTTGGTTTACGTAACACAACTCTCTGCAATCTCTGACAGTTTTAGGCAGAGCCGTTCTCACAAAAAAGCTGTGATACATGCGGACATGCTACATCTTAGAAAGTAATAAGACACATTGGGGACATGCCAAATTAGTTTTGGCTGTAAAGGAAGTTGAATTATTGCTGTGTCTCTTGGCTGGGCATCAATGTGGTGAAACATGAAAGTCTGCAGACTCTGTGATTGTAGTAAAAACTCACTGAAATGATGGAGGGACTCAGCCGGTCTTTTCAGCGTCTATGGAGATGAGGGTATATTGCCGACGTTCCGGACCTGAGCCCTCCTTCATGGAATAAGCCAGAAGCAGGAAATCTCAAAGTCTCCGAATTTGAACAATGGGGATGGAATCTAGAGAAAATGGTTGCAGAGCTTGAAAACAGCTGGGATGCAGATGGGGAGCACAGAGCTACCTTTAAAGAGAGTAGGAGAACTTCAGGGTAGGCATCCCTTGAAGTGTGCACCAACTGAACTGAGTGAAACATGAAAGTCTGCAGACACTGTGATTGTCATAAAAACCCACCAAAATGCTGGAGGTTGGTTGAACTAGGACAGATTATTGGCGGTATTCACACCTAAAAACTTGAACCTCTCTACCATCTCCACCTCAGCATCATTAATATAAACAGGGGCACTTGGTCTGTGTTGATGACCAGCTCCTTCATTTTGTTGACATTGAGGGAGAGGTTGTTGTTCTGGCATGATGCCACCACACTCTCTATTTTCTACATCGTCTCATCAAAGGTTGGAATCACACAACCCGAATACCTCGCACCTGGACTTCATTCAGGAGAACTTCACCTGATTCATCCATGGTTTCTGGTTGTGAAAGACTTGAACTGTTTTCTTTGGCACATAGACTTCTACACATTTGATGATGAATTCCTGATAGTTGTCCACTGGCTTCTTGAATGTGGACCAGCCTACAAACACC
Source organism: Narcine bancroftii (assembly GCF_036971445.1). Lineage (NCBI taxonomy): Eukaryota > Metazoa > Chordata > Chondrichthyes > Torpediniformes > Narcinidae > Narcine > Narcine bancroftii. The sequence continues at coordinate 48,206,479 of NC_091476.1, read as the reverse complement.
CATTGCCTCAGATCAGTGTTTTTCTTGAATTGGATCTTCTGTCTTCAGCTTCTGCTTGTATGCAAGGAGGAAGAGCAGAGCTTGATTTACCAAAACGTAGATGGGTTTGAGGTGTCTTTGTTGATTGTGGAGCAGTGGCTGAGGGTGTTTGAGCCTCTGGTGGGACAGGGGGTGAGTGAATTTTATTTTGATAGTGTGCTCTTGAAGTTGGCCTGGTTGAAGTCCCCTGGCTGCAATGAACAATCCTTCAGGACACTCAGGGATGCTTCCACATGTGAGATAATCTGGAGCTTTGAGTCACTGTTTAAAAGTAAGGGGTCAACCACTTTAAGATGGAGATGAGATGAGTTTTTTTCCCCCCTCTGTCAGACAGTGAGGAGTCTTTGTTCCTCAGAATAGAGTAGTAGAATCTTTTAGTATTTTTAAGGCTGAGGTCGATAACAAGGAGGCGAAAGGTTTTGGGCAGTAGTCAGGAAGGCGGAGTTGACGTTAGTCAGGTCAGCCATGATGTTACTAAACGATGATGCAGGCTCAGAGGGTGGAGAGTAGCTCCTCTCTCTCATTTGTTTGGTTTGCACCCAATGTTAAAGGAGGAAATGGACACAAAGGTCACACAAACAACAATTAGATGAATGACAAGATAATTTAGTTTACTGATGTTGGAACTGGGATAAATGTTGGCCAGGATATCAGGAAGCCTGTCCTGGTCCTCTTTGAATGAAGCCATGGAATCATTTACATTCAGTGAGAGGACAGACACTTTTGGCTTCAGATTTCATTTGAAGGATTGTAACCAATAAATCCAAGGGCATATCTCAACAGAAAGCACTGCTGGTTTTTTTAAATATGCAGTTTGTCTGCAATGCTTCACAAAAATATCTTCAGGGCAAACAGCGGAATATTTTCTATGCATGAGTAATTTATTCTTCTTAGATTGCATGGTTATCTGAGGAGAAAAACAGATTGCAAGTCAGTTTTTAGAGGATTTCTGACTGGTTGAAAACTTGGCTTATGATCTTGCTGAACAAATATAATAGAGGCCTTGCAAATGAGGCAATCAGCAACAAATGTCAACAGAATCCGACTCTAACCTTATTGTCCTGTTTCGTCAGTGCTGGGAGTCGGGGGCACGCTTGTGGAGAGGAACGGGGTGGTTTAGGAAAAAGTTTCTCTTCATTGCGAGCAGCTGAATCTGTAGCCAAAGTTCATAGCATGTGGGATGTCGATAAAGAACAAACCGCTGGAGGAACTCAGCAGGTCAAGCAGCATCTGGGGGTGGAAAGGAATTGTCGATGTTTCTGGTCAAGACTGTATCAGGTCAACAATTCCTTTCACCCCAAAATGCCTGCTCAACCTTCTGCACTTTAATTTTTGCTCCAGATTCCAGCATCTGCAGTCTCTTATATCTCAACTTTACTGGGATATTGATAAAATGGATTAGGATAGGATTAGTGTAACAAGATCTTGATAGACTTCCTGTGCTGTACAACTTGGTGACTGACAGAATTTATCAACCTGTGATCCATGGACCACTGGGGTTGGGGGGTGGGGGGGGGGTCAATGGATTTGTTTTAGGTGGTTCGGGGGAAATAAAGGAGTGTGGCGGTACGCCATTAGGCAGGCAAACCGGCCCTGCTTGTCACACACGTGGCTGGGCAACCGGCCAAGATGGAGCCGTCGGGGGTTTCCTCCCAACCTTGGCACCGGGCTCTGAAGCCCGTGCTTGGGGACTCACGTGATGCCCCGGTGATATCGGGGCCCGCAGCGCGGCTCTCAGCCAGGCTGGGAGTATAAGACCAGCCAGGCAGCCTGCAATAAATCAGTTTTTTGCTCACTGAACTCAATCCATTTGGTTGTGTGATCGTTGTAGCTACCGCGACAGGAGCATTAAAGGTACTCTGCAGATGGAAAAAAAAATTGCCCTGTAAAGTTCAAAGACATTTCAACTTAGATAACTGTGGTCAAGAATATTCTATTCTACTATCAGAGTAGCCAATTTACCTTTGCTGAGTGGAATGAGAACTGGCTTGCCTATACATAGCAGAGTAGTAGTGTTCTGCCTGGAGGTTAGTGGCTAGTGGAGTTCCACAGGGATCTGTTTTGGGACCCCTGCCCTTTGTGATTTTTATAACTGACCAAGATGAAGAAGTGGAAGGATGGACCAGTAAGACTGTGGATGATACAAAGGTTGGAGGATTTGTGCATAACGCTGAAGTGCCACAGGTTAGTGCAAGGTTGGACAGAAAAGTGGCAGATTGTGTTCAATTCAGATAAGTTTTAGGTGATACATTTTGGAAGGTCAAATCTGAAGGTTGAGTACAGGGTTAATGGTCAGATATTAAACAGTGTGGAGGAACAGAAGGACCTTAGGGTCCAAATCCATACATCTCTCATGGTGGTCGTGCAGGTTGACAGGATAATTAAAAAGGCCTATGAGATATTGGGCTTCATTAGTCAGGAAATAAGTTCAAGAGTCGAGAGGTCATGTTGCAAATCTACAAATCTACCAGACTTAAGAGTATTTCATTCAATTCTGGACTCCTCATTAGAGGAAGAATGTAGATGCTATGAAGAGGGTGTAGAAGAAATTTACCAGGATGTTGCCTGGATCAGAAAATAAGTCTTATGAGGCAAGGTTAGCAGAGCTGGGATTTCTCTCCCAGGGCAGAAGTAGCAAACATCAAAGGACATCTGAACAAAGTGGAGACTTCAGGGCTAGGTTTATTTTTTACACAGAATGTTGTGGGTGCTTGGAATACCTTGCCAGGGGTGGTGGTGGAGGCTGAAACATTAGGGATATTTAAGAAGGGATGAAATAAAAATGGAGGGTTACGAGGTTGGAAAGATTTAGTTTGCTTTTGGTAGGAACATATAGGTCAGCACAACATTGAGGGCCAAAGGGCCTGTACTGTGCTGTAGTAGTGTTCTGTGTTCTATATATGTGTACACACTGTATATATACAGTATATGCACTGCTTGTACACTTCAGGAAGTTTGGGGAATTCCACCCCACTGATGTAAAATAGATCTTGGATAAGAATGTAAAATAAATTGAATCAAATTACTACGTCTGTCAATCGGATGAGTGAATTTTTTGGCATACAATATACTGAGTCCAATTTCACCCTCTATCTATGCTCTGAAACATTTGAAGTGTACAAAAGAGATCAGTCATGCATTACATCCCTGAATAAATTTGTAAGTAGTATTTCATTGATGATATATGTGCCCAATGTCACCATTTATTTGTGATAACTCTTAACTTTGCTCCTTATCCTGATGAACCTCTTCAGGGCAAGGATATTTCTAATTGCTCACTTTTTGACTAAGTAGTACTATTAGCCATCTATATGGGGCATGGCTTGTTGGGATGAGGTGGTGGGGGGGGGGGGTGGGAAACAGATGCTTTGATCAATTTCACAGGAAGATGAGCATCTTTGATAATAGTTGGTGTGCATGTGGTTTGCACTCCGTCGAACCTGGTCTTGGATCGGACTCCCCTTGGTCTGGATCTGATGTTCCAAGCTTTGCTCCTGATGTTGTGCATAGTTAATGACTATTGATCTGAGCAGACTGTCAGGCTTTGTCGAGGTTTCCCTTATAGTTGTCTGCAATGGTTCTCAAGATTTGCCTGCCCTGCCTTGACCTTACTGCAGTGCTAATCCCACATCAGACAAGGAAACCTGAATTAATGCCTCCAAATCCCTGAATTACAGATAATTGGAAGGCAGCAGGAGTGGATTGGATGGAATGGCACAGCATGCGTGTCTATGACAAACTTTCCTGCACTACTTGTTCTGTGATTCAACATCACAATGAACAGCAGGTAGAACTGATCAAAATAGTTTCAAAACTTGCGAAAGTTCATGGCAAGAATTTTAGCAGTCAGAAGGGAAATCAGTGGAAAAACTTCTGGATTCACAAGAGATTGCAAGTGCTGGAATCTGGATCAAAAATGAACTGCTGGAGGAACTGAATGGGAGTTGGGAGGCAGGGGAAGGAATTGTCGATATAGTGACGTCTGGTCAAGGTCCTGCATCAGAACGTATCCATGAGAACGTGTGCAGCCCACAAATGTGCTGGAAAAAAACAACCGGCCATGCAGTATTTGTAGGAATTAAAGGGTTACAAGCGTTTTGGGCCTGAGCTCTTCATCGCAGTGTGAGCAAAATACAGACTGAATGAAAGGCTCAGGCTCGAGATGTTAGTTGCTCTTTACTTCCTATAGATGCTGTGTGACTGGGTGAGTTTCTCCAGCACATATGTGTGTGACACTTGACCCTAGTGTCTGCAGCCTTTCTTGTTTAACTCCATACTGACAATAATCCTATTTGCATGCATAAAGACTGTATTCCTATGTTTTTTTATTTATGTATTTGTCTAAACGTTTCTTAAATACTTTCTATATTCACTTGAACAGTTCCCCTCATGATTTTGTATGCTTCTATGAGATCACCTCTCATTCTCCTGCACTCCAAGAAATAAAGCCCCAGTCTGTTCAACTTCTTCTTACTTGAGTCACGTGATGGAGTAGTGGCCAGTAGGAGAATACCAGCCCTCTCCAGAAAAGAAGGAAAAAAGTAAAGAAAAAGCAAAGCCACAGACACACAAACCACAACAAATAAAAAATAAAGGTGTGGTGGAAATGGCACCAAAGAAAGAAAAGCCAAAAACAACAGGAAGAAAAGAAAAAGGAAAGATGTCGGAAGAGAAAGGTGAAGGCCTTACCTGTACGAAGAAGCAGGGACCCGCCGTGGAAAGAGGAGCCCACTCCCAAGAGGGTGGAGAATGAAAAAAGGAAATCAGAGACTCAACAGATGACCAGCCCAAAGGAAGAGGACCAACATCAAGACACCATTAATTTAAAAAAAAATACCCAGCAAACTAAGATAAACAGCCCAACAAGAAAGTCAGAAGAAACATTGATACAAGGAAGAGAGGTAGAGGACACAGGTCCTGGAGTGGACTCAGGGGAAGAGGAGGGAGAACATCAAGCTCTGCGCAGAGAAATAGAAGATAAAGGGAATGGATTGTACATAGATAGGAAATTTTTTGAAGAATATATGGAAGCAGTAAAAGAATGGCAGACACGAGAATTTAATGAAATAAAAAGAAGAATAAAAGGTACAGAAGAAAAAGTGAATAGATTAGAGATGGTCATGACAGAAATAGGGAAAAGAGTAGACAAGGTGGAAGAACGAGAAACAGCTGTAGAAATGGAAGTGGACGACAAAAAGGAAATTGGAAGAATCTGATAAAAAAGTTAAAGAAACATAGGAGTTGTTAGCTCAGAAGATGGACATAATGGAAAACTATAATAGGAGAAACAATATAAAGATAGTGGGTCTTAAGGAAGATGAAGGCGGCAAAGATATGAAAGAATTCATAAAAGAATGGATCCCCAGGGTCCAAGGAATGCCAGAATTACAGGAAGAAATGGAAATAGAAAGGGCACACAGAACGTTAGCCCCTAAACCACAGCCACAACAAAAACCAAGATCCATAGGAGTAAAATTCCTGAGATATATGACAAGAGAAAATATATTGGAGAAGGCAATGAAAAAAATAAGAGAAGACAAAAAGCCACTGGAATACAAAGGTTAAAAAAATTTTTTCTACCCAGACATAAGTTTTGAGCTCCTGAAGAAGAGGAAGGAGTTTAACACAGCAAAATCAATCCTATGGAAGAAAGGCTATAAATTTATGTTAAGATATCCCGCGGTGCTTAAAATAGTTATCCCGGGGCAGCAAAGCAGACTGTTCTCGGATCCGGAGAAAGCACGAGAATTTGCAGAACACCTGCAAAACAGACAGAGAGATGAAGAGATGTAACAAGAACAAGAATGACGACAAACTTCATATAAAGAAGAAAAATAAAGTATAAGTAAGAAATAAGAAAGGGAAGGAGGGAAGAAAGGAAGTAAGGGGGAATTAAAAGGGTGAGCTTTGTTATATGTAAAGATAAAAGTCTTTTCTGGAGGGGGCTGGGTGGGAGAGAATAACAGTCACTGCAAAATCAGTTGACCCTTGCGAGCGGGTTCGCAATCCAAATGGAGAGGGGAGATGTGGTTGCCTGACAAGGGACAAGGGGCAACTTAGAGAGGGGGGGGGCATTTGGGGTTAAGGGAATTTTAGATGTGGGAATAGTGGAAATATTTTATGTTTTAGAAGTGTTGTCTTACAGTTTGTTCAAAAAAAGAAAACAGAAATGGATAAGGAGGAAAGGTGTTGATGAGGAAGTGGAAAGGAACTATATGACTAAAAATATTAATGGAATACATAACCAAATCAAAAGGAAGAGGCTGTTAAATTTACTGAAGAAAGAAAAAATTGATATAGCATTCGTGCAAGAAACACATCTAACTGAAGTGGAACACAAGAAATTAAGGAGAGATTGGGTAGGGCACGTAACGGCAGCATCATATAATTCAAAAGCTAGAGGAGTAGATATATTAATCAATAAAAATGTACTGATCAAAATAGAGGAGGAAATAATAGATCCAGCAGGGAGGTATGTAATGATAAAGTGTCAGATATATTCAGAATTTTGGAATTTGCTCAATGTATATGCACCTAATGAAGAAGATCAAAAATTTATGCAAGATATCCTTTTGAAGATTGCAGGAACACAGGGGAATATACTGATAGGAGGGGATTTTAACCTTAATTTGGACTCAAAGATGGATAAAACTGGAAGAAAAACTAGCAGAAAGAACAAAGTGGCCAAATTTATGGTTAAATCGATGCAGGAAATGCAACTTTTGGATATATGGAGGAGACAACACTCAAAGGAGAAGGAATACTCACATTATTCAGGTAGACATGAAACATACTCAAGGATAGACCTGTTCCTGTTGTCAGCCCACATCCAAGGGAGAGTTAAGAAAATGGAATATAAAGCTAGATTGTTATCGGATCACTCACCCCTGTTATTGGCAATAGAGCTGGAGGACATCCCACCGAGAACATATAGATGGAGATTAAACTCCATGGTACTTAAAAGACAGGATTTTAGAGAATTCATTGAGTGACAAATTAAAATGTACTTTGAAATAAATACGGAATCAGTGAAAGATAAGTTTATACTATGGGATGCAATGAAAGCATTCATCAAAGGGCAGATAATAAGTTATGTAACTAAGATGAAGAAGGACTACAATCGGGAAATAGAACAGTTGGAAAGGGAAATAGCGAGTACAGAAAAAGAATTAGCAATAAGGGAAGATACAACAAAAAGAATAGAATTGGCGGACAAAAAAATAAAATATGAAACACTACAAACATATAAGGTGGAGAAGAACATAATGAAGACAAAACAGAGGTATTATGAGCTAGGAGAAAAAATGCACAAAATACTAGCTTGGCAGCTTAAGACAGAACAAACTAAAAGAACAGTATGGGCATCAAGGAAAAAAGACAAACAAATTACATATAACCCAACGGAGATCAATGAAAACTTCAAGAAATTCTACGAGCAACTATATCGAACTGAGAACGAAGGGAAAGAAGACAAAATAGATGAATTTCTAGCTAAAATTGAACTACAGAAATTGCAAGAAGAGGAGTAAAATAAATTAATAAAACCATCTGAAATAGAGGAAATACAGGATATATTAAAAAAACTACCGAACAATAAAAGGATGGACTCCCAATAGAATTCTATAAAACATTTAAAGACTTATTAATTCCTCCTCTCCTGGAAGTAATGAACCAGATTGAAGGAACACAAAACATGCCAGATTCATGCAAAACAGCAATAATTACAGTAATACCAAAGACGGGGAAAGATCCACTAACACCAGCATCGTATAGACCAATATCTCTACTTAACACAGATTATAAGATAATAGCTAAACTATTAGCAAACAGATTGGCCGACTGTGTACCAAAACTACTAAAACTAGATCAAACTGGATTTATTAAGAAAAGACGAACAACGGACAATATCTGTAAGTTCATTAACTTAATCCATGCAGTACAAGGAAACAAGACGCCAACAGTGGCGGTTGCCGTAGACGCAGAGAAAGCCTTAGACAGAGTAGAATGTAATTATTTATTCAAAGTACTACAGAGGTTCAACCTACCAGAGAAATATATTAATTGGATTAAAGCATTATATAAGGGACCATTGGTGAAAGTGACAGCAAATGGATATATATCAAAACAATTTAAATTAAACAGATCAACTAGGCAGGGATGTCCACTATCTCCCTCACTGTTCGCGTTAGCTATAGAACCACTGGCAGAACTGATAAGAACAGAAAATAAAATAAGAGGGATAAAAATAAAAGAGAAGGAATATAAAATCAGTCTATTTGCAGATGACATCATAGTATACTTAACAGAACCAGAAATATCAATAAAATAATTAAATAAGAAATGAAGGAATATGGAGAAGTATTGGGGTACAAGATCAACACAAATAAAAGTGAAGCAATGTCAATGAATAATGCGGATTTCACAATGTTTAAGAAAGAATCACCATTTAGATGGCAAACACAAGCAATTCGATACCTAGGTATACAACTAAATAATAATCTAGGCCATCTATACAGACTAAATTATCAGCCATTAATGAAGAAATTACAAGACGACTTAGAGCATTGGAAAGACTTACCACTAACACTGATAGGAAGGGTAAATTGTATTAAAATGAATATCTTCCCAAGGATACAATACCTATTTCAATCATTACCAATTCAACTAACAGAGAAATTCTTCAAGGAGCTAAAGAAAATAATAAGGAAATTCTTATGGAAAGGGGGAAACCAGGGATAGCGCTAGATAAATTAACAGAATGGTACAAACAAGGGAGCTTACAGCTACCAAACTTTAAGAATTATTATAGAGCAGCACAATTAAGATACCTATCAGATTTTTATCAAACAATGGAAAAACCAGATTGGACCAGATTAGAGCTAGATAAAATATGGGAGAAGGTACTTGAACATATACTATATAAGTGGGATGAAAAGCTGGTGCAACATAGGAATTCACCAGTACTGCACCATCTGCTCAACATTTGGAAGAAGATTCATATAGAAAGGAATAAAACAAATTATCAACTACCAAAATTAATATTGACACAAAATCAACTAATCCCTTTCACAATAGATAACCTTTTCTTTAGAGAATGGGAGAGAAAAGAGATCAAAAGAATAGAAAATTGTTTTTCGGGAAATAAATTATTATCTTTTGAACAAATGAAGGACAAATATGGTATAACTCACGGTACAATATTTGCATACCACCAACTGAAAACCTACTTGAAGGACAAATTGGGAAGCAGACTAAGGTTACCAAAGGAAGCAATTTTGAATATGTGATTACAGACACAATGATAATTAAAAGATTTATAACAAACATGTACATCAAACTGCAAGAGGAAGAGAATGAGGAAACAAGCTGTAAACCTAAACAAAAATGGGAACAAGATCTAAACATAAAGATAAAGAATGAAACATGGGAAAAGCTATACTCTGGAATTATGAGAAATACAATAAACACGAGGTTATGCATGATACAATATAATTGGTTACACCACACTCCAAAAGTTAAATAAATGGGACCCAACAGTATCAGACAGATGTTTTCGCTGTAAGAAGGAAATGAGAACAACAGTACATGCAATTTGGGCATGTGAGAAAGTGGAAAAGTTTTGGGAAGATCTAAATCAGGTATTAAATAAAATCACAAAAAGCAACATACCAAAAAATCCAGAGATCTTTCTTCTAAGTAATATAAATAAAGAACTTTGCCTCGATTTGGATGAAGCACAAAAAAGATTTATTATGATAGCCTTAGCTGTAGCAAAAAAATGTATTATGTCAACCTGGAAATTAGAAGATAGCCTGAGAATACAGCAATGGTACATAGAAATGAATAAATGTATTCCATTGGAAAAAATAACATATAATTTAAGAAATAACATCACAGTATTCAAACAAATTTGGGAACCGTAAATGGAACACAATAGAGAAGTCCTACCGCAGACCTCCAGCACCTAAAATGACAAAAGGAGAAGAAGACGAAATGAAATGACCCAGTATGTAAAAGTAGAAGACACAAATTTCTTGTTTATTTTCATTGTGTGACGACATTGTTTAATGGGTTTAACGTATCGTATATGTTGAACATTGAGTGAGTGAGGAGAGAGGGAAGGGAGGGGGGAAAAAAGGGAGAAAATGACGCTGTGTATATTCAAGAGGGAAATGTTTGTGTGTATTTTGGTCAGTATGGTTCATAGTGTGAAAAATAAAAAAAATTTAAAATAACTTCTTACTTACCCCTCATACAGGACCCCACCAAAACTCATCAAACCACTGTATCCTGCACCATTTCTGAACTCATCACATCCGGTCACCCCCATGGCACACCCTCCAACTTTATTGTTTCCCCACCCCACACCGCCCATTTCTACCCTCTACCCATGATCCACAAAGCCAATTGTCCTGGCAAACCCATTGTGTCTGCATACTCCTGGGCCATCAAATTGGTCTCCACTTACTCGACTCCGTTTTGTTACCCCGGTCCACCCACCTACATCTGGGACACTTCTCATGCTCTTCAACAACTAGTTCCCCGAACGTGATCACCTCATGTTTACGATGGACACCAAACCCCTACACTCCTCCATCCTCCATAATGAAGGCCTCAAAGCCCTTCATTTCTTTCTGGACAATAGATCCAACCAGTTCCCCTCCACCATCACCTTCCTCCAGCTGGCAGAACTTGTTCTCACCCTCAATAACTTCTCTTGTGACTCATCCCACTTTCTCCAGGTTAAAGTGATAGCCGTGGGTACCTGCATGGGGTCCACCTCTGCCTGCCTTTTTGTTGGCTATGTGGAGCCATCAATGCTACAAGCCTACACAGGCAAGGTCCCTCAATTCTTCCTCCACTACATTGATGACTACCTTGGGCCTGCCTCATGTACACATGATGAGCTCATTGACTTCATCCATTTGGTCCATCTCTCGCAACACTCTCCCTTTCCTTGATCTCTCTGTCTCCATCTTGGGAGGAAAACTCTCGACACACATCTTCTACAAGCCCACCAACTTCCTCAGCTACCTCTACTACACCACTTCCCACCCTGTCCCCTGTAAGGATTCCATTCCATTCTCTCAATTCCTCCATCTCCATCACATCTGCATGCGGGACTTCCATACCAGATCATTAGAGGATTTCCTCCTTCCTCCTACAACATGGCTTTCCCTCTACCACCATCAACTCAGCCCTCATCCGCATATCCTCCATTAGCTGTAAATTTGCCCTGGCCCTTTCCGTCCCCATGTGCAACAAGGACAGGTTTCCTCTTGTTCTTACCTACCACCCTTCTAGCCTCCACATCCAACACATCCTTCTTCACCATTTCCACTAACTACTACATGACCTCACATTTAGACACACTCTGTCACCACTCTGCTTTCTTCAGGGACTGTTCCTTTCATGACCCCCTTGTCCACTCCTCCTTCCCTCCAATTGTCCCCTTGGGACCTTCCCCTGTGACCTCAGGAGATGCTCCTCTTTTCCCCACACATCCTCTCTCACCACCATTCTAGGCCCAAAACAATCCCTCCAAGTGAAGCAACATTTCAGTTGTGAACCTGGAGGGTTCATCTATTGCATCCAGTGCTCCCGTTGTGGTGTCCTCTGAGAGATCGCTTTGTTGAGCACCTTGGCTCTGACCACCGAAATAGCAGGGATCTCCCAGTGGCCACAATTTCAATTCCCCATGCTATTCCCTTGCTGACATGGACTCATGCACTGCCAGACTGAGATTACCTACAAATTGAGGAACAACACCTCATCTTCTGATTGAGAACCCTCCAACCAGATGGTCTTAATATCGACTTCTCTGGCTTTTGTTAAACCCACCCCCCCATTTCCCCCATCATCTCTTCATTCCCTGCCTCCTTCCATCCAAAAACCTTCCACCATCACCCTCTGCTTTCTTTTATGAAGGCAATTTTCTACCCAATCTGCTCTCACCTTACATCCGATGTCATCTAACCTTATTGAATACCTCCATTGGCACCTCCATGCCAGACAGTGATGCAGCCAGCCATTTTGATGTATATAAAAAAACATTAACAGTTCTATCCTCTTCATCTCTCTGTCACATCTTCAAAAACCTCAATCAGATCTGTAAAGCATGACCTCCCACTTACAGATTCATGACGACGATTCCTAATCAGCTCTTGCCTATCCAAGGGCATGCATGTCTTCTCCCTCAGAATAGTCTCTAGTAACTTATCAACCACTGTTGCCTAGGTCCCAGGTTTTTCCCTGCTGGCCCACTTGATGACTCACACAATATTTGCCACTTTCCAGTGCTCTGGCACATCGACTCTACTAATGATAACTCAAAAATCTCAACCAGAGCATTTGCACTTTCTTCTTTATCTTCCCACAATGCCCTTGGATATATCTGATCAAGCCCAGGAGATTTGTTTGCCTTCATGTGCGTCAGGACCTAAAACTGAATGTTCTCAAGACACCACCGTTGACTGCCACAAGTTCCCCAGTGATCATGTCTTTCTCCACAATAAAACCAGAAGAGAAGTACTTATTGCGGACTTTGCCTATTTCCTGTGACTGCACACAGTATTGACTGCATTGATTCCTGAAAGATCCCATTTTACATACTTGCTCTGTTGAATATCATCCCTCTTCCTCTCTGTCTCATCAGAATCAACATGCACTAGAACCTCTGGCTGATCTTTCTCCCCCTTCAGAACATTTGCACCTGATTCAGGACATCCTTTACCTTGGAACAGACCATTCTGGAGTCTAGTTCTTGGTTACAGAAGTGTCTCTCTGTTCCCTTCACTTACCACCCCTCCCACCCTTACTGCTCACCTAGACTTTTCTCTCTCAGAGCCAATCATATGCTGCTGCTTTTCTTTGAGAGACCATATTCCAACAGAATCCAAATCTTGCAAAGCAGATCTACATTGTAATGGTGGCGTAAACAGTAAGGACATTTAAGAGGTAATTGGGCAGGCACAAGAGAAATAATTGTGCATTAGTGTGAGAGAAGGAAGCTTACAAGATCACTTTAGTAAGGGCCAGGGTTATCCAGATGGACTGAACAAACTCTGTGTGGTGTGTGGTATGGGGATTTGGAAAATGGAAACGAAGTGTGCATTCTAAAGCACTCTTGAGAGTTGGGAAAAGAAAAGAAGCTGTTGTGACTGAGGTTTGCATGCTCTGACTAACAGCAGCAGCTAGGCAAACACAAACCAACATTCCAATTTCACAATGGGAACTTTATGCCAGCCCATAAATCTCTCACCACATTAATACAAAAGTTCTTTCACTGTTGATAAGTTCCTTCATAATCCACTCTCCTTTGAAAGGTCCTTCAGCTTTATGGCCCCACTTGCACTCCTGTTTCCTTCCAACATTGGTCTTTCCTCTCTTTTGTCTAGCCTATTAGTTATCCACTCAGTGTGTAAGCCCAAAGGAATCATTCCACCATGGAAGAGAAGTGATCAGGTTACCAGAATGGTAACCAGACTTCTGGACTATTGACCCAGTGTCATGAGTTTGAATCCCACCTTGGAAAATTGAGAATTTAAACTTCAGCCATTGAATAAATTTGGAATTAAAAATTAAAGCCAGTGACAGTAAAAGCCACAAAAGCAAATCCAGTTTGCCAATACTCTTCAAGAAAGAAAATCTCCCATTCTTACCAGGAATGGCCTACAAGTCACTTCCAACCCATCAATGGTGTTGACTCTTCACAGCCTACTCATCTCAGGGCAAGGAATTTCAGCACTGACCACATACCATGGATAAATGAAACAATCAAATACAAACAAGGGGGTCTTACAGTGGTTAATAGAGATGGAATTAAAAGAACTGTAAGGAGAAACCCATCTCAGAAGTTTGGACCAAATCAAGAAGGCAGATTTAAATGGCACAGGGCAATCAGTGACCACTGTTCCACATAAAGTTGGTGGCAACTGGAACCTTTCTCCCAAAGGACCTCAGCTGAAACTATTAAAACTTGGAATTTTGCTTGCCAAAGGTACAACTGAAATGTTGATTGGCCATGATCTAATTGAATAGTGAAATGTAGACAAGGAGCAGAATGGCCTCCTTCTGATCTTGCATTCCTCTCAATCATTCTGACATTTCCTTTTAAACTTCCTCTGGCTTGTTAAATCTTTCCACACTTCTGCCCAGCTGTATGAGCCTTTTTTTTCAAACCCCTATGGGTTCCAGAATCCCTTTTGTTAAGTTATTTGGAATAGTCTATTATTTTTCATTGGTTAAACAAATACAGCATGCCAATCCCTCATGTGCATTGTGTATTGGGCATTGGGATATAGTTTCAATTTTGGAGTTAAGATGGTGAAAGTGAATTGCTTATTCTCAAATCATTGCTTTCAAATCTATCCAAAACTGTCATTATGTTGTAATCCAGATTTCTGTTGCTTGACTGAGGGAAATCCTGTATGAGTCGATGTGATGTCCTTTAGATAAAAGCTTAAAGTAAAGCTTTTTTGTGTGATCTTTTTGATATCTTGCTTGTGGAAAATCATGAAATGTTTATGACATCAAAAAAGACCATTTGGAGAGGACCACAGAACTATCTTTTGAAATGGAAAACATTCCCCCTCCAGAGCAGAAATGTTTCTACATTTGATATAAATGGTAGAAAAAGCAAAAAACATCCTGCCAACCTTACACTCCTCTCTAACAAGACCACATTGGTTCTGAACTCTTTCCTATTACACATTTTTAAGCCTCCTAATTGCCAAAATGTCTCTTTGTCTGCACCCAATCAACCTTTGCAAGTTCCTGTCTTATGTCTTCAAAATTTGCCTTGCCCCAATTTTTAAAAAAAAATTTATTTAAAAGTGTTCATATATGGAGTAATTATGATCTATTATAATAATACAGGTATCGAGAAACAAATTAAAATTACATACATGATGTTTTCCACCCCCCACCCCAAAAAAACCTTAAACTCCCTCCCAAGCACCTTTGATTTCTGCATGCTACCTTGCCATAGCCAAAGATATATCAGATTTCCAAGTTATTGCAATACATTTCCTTGCTAATGTAACACTAATTTAAGAAATTCCAATGGCTAGATTGATCATTTTAGTTTAGGTCTTGTACCTTCAATATTTCCTAATCAAAAATAAATCAGGACTTCGTGGAAATGCAATTCCTATAACTTTTTCCAAAAAAATTACGTAGATCTGCCCAAGAGGGCCTTACTTTAGGACAAGACCACGTTGAATGTATAAAAGATTCTGCATCTTCACCACACCAAAAACATTGATCTGATAAATCAGATTTTAATCTGTTCAACTTCCGTGGTGTAAGATATAGCTGATGTAAAAGAATTGACTTGAACTAGTCTATATCTTAAATTAATGGTATTAGTTATACAGTCCTTACACCCTTGCCCCAATTTTAACTTTAAATTATGGACCAGTATTTATATTTTTTTCCATGGCTATTTAATACACTATTAAGATCACTTAAATTCCAAAGGATTTTATTGCATACCCCAGGATTTACTCTCCTTCTCTGATCTGGTTAGCTCATTAAAATGTGTCCTGCACATCTTCTTCAAAGTATTCCATCTACTCTCACTGTGTTTGTCCTGATGCGGTAGGTTTCTTTCTCCATCCATTACTTGAGAATAGGATTCTTTCCTTCTGCAATGTGTAATCCTAAATCTGGTGGAGGGAACATTAAAATGTAGCATGCCTGAGTAGAATTTTCCATACATAGAACTTGAGAATTGTTTTTGTTATTTTGCAATCAGGAATGTCAGACAATAAGACACCTGGAATTTAATAATTCTAGTGGATCAATAGAGTATGATGGACTGAGTCTGCCATCGGTGTGGTCCCTGGGCATATGACATGCAGGAAATTTATTCCTATTCACTATTATATGCAATAATACACGATGAAACAATTCTGTTGTTATATTCCTCCAACTTAAAGCATCCCAATGTATAAGGTTCAAGTTTATTGTTATCTGATTGTGTACATATACATATGCAACCCAAAGAATCAGTGCATCTCCGGATCATAATGCGTACACTCAGACACACAGTACACCCTCCACACAAAACAACGTATATACATAGCGATTCAAAAATATAAGAATAATTTACGGATTTTTAGATGCTCAACAGTCTCACTGCCTGTGGGAAGAAGTTGTTTCCTAGCCTGGCAGTCCTAGTTTTTATCCCCCTGACAATCTTCCTTGAAGGTAATGTCTCAAAGATACTGCAGGCTGGATGGTTAGGGTCCTCAATGAATCCCAGAGCCCTCTTTAAGCACCGTTCCTTGTAGATAGAGGGAAGGGAGACCCCAGTGATCTTCTCAGTTGTTTTAATCACCCTCCCTACTGACGTCTGATCTAATGCTTTGCAGCTACCATGCCAAACGATGATGCACCCGGCCACGACTATTTATTGAGCTCCTGTAAAACATTGTTAGGTTGGTGGCTGGTAGTATTCCCCTCCTCAACCTTCTTCGGAAGTGTAAGTGCTGCTCTGGCTTCCTGAAATGAGGAGGTGTTATAGATCCAGGATAGTTTGCCCTTTAAATGGACGCCAAGGAACTTTGTCATACCCACTCTCTCGATGATGGAGCTATGGATATGTTCTGGAAGTGGCCCTTTGTCCTCCTAAGTCCACAATCATCTCCTTCATATTGTCCACCTTGAGACTCACGCTGTTGCTCTTGCACCACTATACAAGCCTTTCAACCTTCTCTCCATAAGCTAACTCATCAGTGTTGCTAATGAGGCCAACTACTGTTGTGTCATCCACAACTTGATGGTTCTGTTGGAGCTGAAGCTGGCAGTACAGTGATGAGTTAGCTGCGGGAACAGTAGTGGGCTGAGCATGCAGGCCTGAGGCATCAGTGCTCAGTGCGATAGGGCTTGTGGTATATGCTTCAAATATGGTACATGTTTTTTACTGTTAACCTTAGCAGTAGGTTGGTTGTTTCAGGAGTGAGGCCACTTCTATCTGAAGTAAGCAGGAGTTTCTTCACACAGTGCGTCGCGAAGCTTTCAAATTCTCTACGCCTAAAGTATGTAGAAGCTGGATACTGGATACAGATAAATGTTTGAAAGTTTGAAGAGAATGTAGAGCTGGTGCAGAGCATAGTTGAGGCCTGCAATGGATGCACCGCAGTCATATGGAATGGGGTGGGGGCAGGCTTGAGGGAACTGGTGGCCTCTATCTTATGTTTTTCTATAACCTTTATTATCAACAGGTATCCTGGTATTCTGAATAAATTGTCCATGTTACATCTAAGGTTGGATCTCTTGAAGAGGTGACATCATGGTGAATGAAGCAAGGAAAATAAGAAGAGGAGGTTATTCAATCCATTGAGCCTGTTCTACCATCCAAAATAATCATAGCAGATTGACTAGTTCATGTTAGCATATTCACTCCTCTCTTAATTCTTCTCTCAGTACTAAATATCTTTTCCCATATCTGGACATTTTGCCCACCCCCCTCACTCTGGACAATCCTCAGGTAATTTATTTGTTGCTTGTTTAGCCCTGTCAGTGTCAAAAAGGCTTCCATGACATCCACTCTTATTCTTCTACACGTGTGAGTATCGGCCTTGGGGCCTCAATGTTTCCTGCCACAAGTCCTGTCATAATCAGGAACCAATCTGGTGAACCTTTGCTGTACTCAATCTATGGAAAGTATGAACATTGAAAACCTATGGATGAAAAGTTCAGTCCAAGTATCACACCCCATAAAAGGAGCAATTTTATTAAGCGCCCCTATTGGATACAAGCAGCGTCTGGTAGCAGTCCTGTTATTCGTTAGGAGACAGCCCAGTAACTTTGTGAATCTAACATGTATGGCAAGCTATTAGTTTGATTCTGAGAACAATGTTAAAAAAAACACAGCCAAACAATCCAGTCATATGATGTAACCTTAACCATTAAACATCTGGATGGGCAATGCAGACACAACCTGCATCTTAATTAATGCCAAGGGGGTGACAGTGATTAGTTGTCAGCCAGAATCAGGGACTGAATCTCATTGGGATTGCTAAAGTGGTGCAAGGCTATGCAGAGGCCAACAACCACCATGCTCTCAAATATGGTCTGCTTGGAGATGTTTCCCTTCTGCGTTCTTGATAGCCATTAATAAGATCAGAGTTCAATGTTAGGCAAACAAGGAATCTGCAGATGGTGGAGAATGAAAGCTACACACAAAAGCTCTGGAGAATTGCAGTAGGTCAGGTAGCATCCATGGAAAGCATCTGGTCCAGAAGGAGTACCCAGTTGAGCTGACCAATTTGGCAATGTATTCAACACCTCACTCTGACATGGCATGGTACTCACTTGTTTCAAACAGGCTTCATTTGTGCCTGTGCCCAAGAAGAGTGTGGTAAATTGCTGAAATGATATTGACCAGTGGCACTCACATCCACAGTGATGAAGTGATTTAAGAGGCTGGTGTTGAAACATATCATCTCTTGTTGAGCGGTGACATGGATCTGTTCCAATTTGCCTAATGCTGTAACCAGTCTATAGCAGATGCCATCTTGACACAAAATCCTGGAATAATTGCACAACAAAGACGCATACATCTGGATGCTTTTTTTTAAAAATTTTTCCCCAAAAAATATACATAGTAATACTTTCAATAAACTTTTTCTCACAAACACAACAAACAAAAACAAAACAGTCCCTCCCACCCTCCCCCTTTCCATATCTACAGATCCATTCGCCATCAGAACTTACATATATTTTAAGTATATAGAGTACAGTTGGGGAGACATAGTTTCCTTTATATCCTTTTTTGTTTCTTGTTATTACTGTACTTAGGACCATATGTGGTCAAGGTATGGCTGCCAGACCTTTACAAAAGTGTCATATTTATTCTTTAAGTTATATGTGATTCTTTTCCATAGGTATACAGCTGTTCATTTCTGCAGTCCATTGTGCCATAAGTAGAGGGGATTTGGACTTCCACATGATTACGATACATTTTTTCACTACTGCCAGTGCTATTTTTATAAATTAGATTTGATATTTGGTCAATTTGTCACTTATTTCTATGAAATTATGTAATAGATATAGTTCCGGGTCGCCCGTGAAGGCCACTCCTGTTATCCTGGTTAATTTTTCTGTGATTTCTTGCCAAAATGGCCTCACTTTCACACCCGACCATGTGGCATGTAGAAAATGTCCTGTCTCAGTCCCACATTAGGAAACACATCTCTGAAATTTCGGCTTTTGATCTGGGTAACTTTGTGGGTTAAGATATGATGGTGTAAAAATAATTATATTAAACCTGTCCATATCTCGCATTTTTAATTGATGTCACACTGTCCTTGCACCAATCTGACCAGCTTCTTTCTGAAATATCCACAGCCAAGTCGGACTCCCATCTTTCCCTTGACCTCTATAACCCTGGTTTGACACTTTTGCTCTGGAGAGCATAGTACATTTTTGTTATAAATTTGGATGTATTCCCCATCTAAACTGTTTGTTCAGTTTCACTAATTTCAGGTGGAGTCAATGTTGGTCCCCATCTTTCTGTTAAGAATGATCTAAGCTGGAGAAAACAGAAGAAAGTCCCATTGACCACTCCATATCTGTGTTTTAATTGTTCAAAGGACTTGAGTTTCTTTGTGTAACAGTCCTTAATATATCTTGTACTTTTGTCATACCACAAATTTAATATGCTAATACCCATGTTCATTGGTAGTTACACATTTTTACACAGTTGTGCTTTTATTGATATCCCTATTTTTTTTTCCTATATATTAATTTATTTCTTGCCATATTCTAATCATATATATTCGAATGGGATTATCCATCTTTTTCTTTAATGATTTGAAACTCCATTTATAGATAAAGTCTTTTGCTTCCCCCTCCTCCATTGAGTAAATTCCCATTTGAACCCAAAACCGGGGGTTATCTTCAGTGAAGAAGGCTGAGAGAAATATAGCCTGTGCAGTAGGTAATTCTTTTTTCAATCTGGAGGTCTAAATCCTCCCAACCCATAGTCCCATGTCAGTTTTTCTAATACAATTCTTTACACCTTATTATTCCATAGCAACTGTCTAATATGGTTATTTAGTAGCTTTAAAAAGTTTTTAGGTAACAGAATATGCAACAATTGAAAAAGGGTTTGCAGTCTTGGCATCACTTTCATTTTGATGCAGTTAACCCTTCCCACCAAAGTAATCGGTAAGTCTCCATTTCTGTAGATCTTTTTCTATCTTTCCAAGAAGAGGAAGATAATTTAGTTTGTACAGATTTTGCAAGTTGTTGTCAGTTGCTTTTCCAAAATATTTTATTCAATCCGTCTTCCATTTAAATTTATTTCCTTTTTGGTATCTTTCATATTGAAAATTTGTTAATGGCATTATCTCACTTTTATCCATATTTTATAGCCTGATATATCTTCCATATTTTTTCTAATGTTATGCAATTTTTCCAAAGATTTAGCTGGTTTGATAGGTACAGTAGCACATCATCGATGAATAGACTGATTTTGTGTTCTTTTTGCCCAACTTTGTGTTCTTTTTGCCCTTTATATTCCGATCCCTTCTTATTATCTCTGTCAGCAGTTCAATCACTAAAATAAAAAGCACTGGGGACAGGGGGCGTCCCTGTCTGCTCGATCTGCTCAAGGGGAACACCTCTGAAATCTGATTATTTGTTATTATTTTAGGATGTGGTTTATGGCATAGTTCACGGACAAGTTTCTCTTGTGTCTTGGTGTGAGCTTGAAGGCGCCTCAGATTGAAGAGACTGCCATCCGTGCGGTACCGGATGTAAACAGCGTCTTCATTGTTGAGGTCTTTCATGGCTTGTTTCAGCATCATGCTGAAGAAGATTGAAAAGAGGGTTGGTGCGAGAACACAGCCTTGCTTCACGCCATTGTTGATGGAGAAGGGTTCAGAGAGCTCATTGCTGTATCTGACCCGACCTTGTTGGTTTTCGTGCAGTTGGATAACCATGTTGAGGAACTTTGGGAGGCATCCGAGGTGCTCTAGTATTTGCCAAAGCCCTTTCCTTCTCACGGTGACGAAGGCTTTGGTGAGGTCAATAAAGGTGATGTAGAGTCCTTTGTTTTGTTCTCTGTACTTTTCTTGCAGCTTTCTGAGGGCAAAGACCATGTCAGTAGTTCCTCTGTTTGCGCGAAAGCCGCACTGTGATTCTGGGAGAACATTCTCGGCGACACTAGGTATTATTCTATTTAGGAGAATCCTAGTGAAGATTTTTCCTGCAATGGAGAGCAGCGTGATTCCCCTGTAGTTTGAGCAGTCTAATTTCTCGCCTTTGTTTTTGTACAGGGTGATGATGATGGCATCACGAAGGTCCTGAGGCAGCTTTCCTTGATCCCAGCAGAGCTTGAAAAACTCATGCAGTTTGCCATGCAGAGTTTTGCCGCCAGCCTTCCAGACCTCTGGGCGGGGGATTCCATCCATACCTGCTGCTTTGCCATTTTTCAGTTGTTCAATTGCCTTATATGTCTCTTCCCGGGTGAGGACTTCATCCAGCTCTAGCCTTAGGGGCTGTTGAGGGAGCTGGAGCAGGGTGGATTCTTGGACTGAGCGGTTGGCACTGAAAAGAGATTGGAAGTGTTCTGACCATCGGTTGAGGATGGAGATCTTGTCGATGAGGAGGGCTTTGCCATCTGAGCTGCGCAGCGGGCTTTGGACCTCGGGTGAGGGGCCGTACACTGCCTTTAGAGCCTCGTAAAAACCGCTGAAGTCGCCAATGTCCGCACTGAGCTGGATTCGTTTGGTGAGGCTAGTCCACCACTCATTTTGGATCTCCCGGAGTTTGCGCTGAAGATGGCTGCATGCGCGACGGAAGGCTTGTTTCTTCTCTGGCCAGGACGGCTTTGCAAGGTGAGCCTGGTGGGCAGCTCGCTTCTTTGCCAGCAGCTCCTGGATTTCCTGGTTGTTTTCGTCGAACCAGTCCTTGTTTTTCCTGGAGGAGAAGCCCAGTACCTCTTCAGTGGATTGCAGTATGGTAGTCTTCAGCTGATCCCAGAGGGTTTCAGGGGACAAGTCTATGAGGCGGATTGCATCCTTGAGCTTCAGAGCCAGCTCTTCAGCGCTTGACATCCTGTTTTGCGGAAACTGCCAAAATGTTTGGCCTGGAAGTCAGCCTGAAGAAAACAGGTCCTCCATCAGCCAGCTCCCCACCATGACTACCAGCCCCCCCACATCACCAGCGGGCACACAAAACTCAAATCGGTCAACCAGTTTACCTATCTCGGCTGCACCATTTCATCGGATGCAAGGATCGACAACGAGATAGACAACAGACTCGCCAAGGCAAATAGCTCCTTTGGAAGACTACACAAAAGAGTCTGTAAAAACAACCAACTGAAAAACCTCACAAAGATTAGCGTATACAAAGCCGTTGTCATACCCACACTCCTGTTCGGCTCTGAATCATGGGTCCTCTATCGGCATCACCTACGGCTCCTAGAACGCTTCCAACAGCCTTGTCTCCACTCCATCCTCAACATTCATTGGAGCGACTTCATCCCTAACATCGAAGTTCTCGAGATGGCAGAGACCAACAGCATCGAATCCACGCTGTTGAAGATCCAACTGTGCTGGGTAGGTCACGTCTCCAGAATGGAGGACCATCGCCTTCCCAAGATCGTGTTATATGGCGAGCTCTCCACTGGCCACCGTGACAGAGGTGCAGCAAAGAAGAGGTACAAGGACTGCCTAAAGAAATCTCTTGGTGCCTGCCACATTCACCACCGCCAGTGGGCTGATATCGCCTCAAACCGTGCATCTTGGCGCCTCCACAGTTCGGCGGGCAGCAACCTCCTTTGAAGAAGACCGCAGAGCCCACCTCACTGACAAAAGACAAAGGAGGAAAAACCCAACACCCAACCCCAACCAACCAATTTTCTCTTGCAACCGCTGCAACCGTGTCTGCCTGTCCTGCATTGGACTTGTCAGCCACAAACGAGCCTGCAGCTGACGTGGACATTACCCCTCTATAAATCTTCATCCGCGAAGCCAAGCCAAAGAGAGAAAGAGAGAGGATAATGTTTTTATCCAATTTATAGATGTTCTGCCTATACCAAATTTTTCCAGTATTTTAAATAAAAAGGGGACTTTCCAAATGGTCGAACACTTTTTCTGTGTCTTGGGAGACTGTAATACTTAGATTTCATTCAGATTTAGCCATGTGTATTATATTAAATAATTTTCCTAGACTATTTGAAAAATGCCTTCCTTTATCAAGTCCTGCTTGGTCTGTATGTATTAGTTTTGGCAAGTATTGCCTAACCTATTTCCCAATGCTTTCTCTATTATCTGATAATCAGCATTTAACAGGGATATTGGTCTGTATGACAAAGTTTTTTGTGGGTCCCTCTTCTCTTTTTGTAACACTGTAATAATTTTGCTTGAAAATGACTCAAGGAAGGTTCAGGACATCCATTAAAATGGGCATTAATAATTCTTTGAATTTTCTATAAAACTCAAATGGAAATCCATCCTCTCCCAGTGATTTATTAGCCTGTATGGTGCCCAGGGCCTTTTTTGATTTTTTTCCCCTTGTTAAGGGAGTATCTAATTCAATCCTTTCTCTTTCTTCCAGCTTTGGAAGTTTGACATTCAATAATAATTCTTCCATTTCATTATCATTTCCTAGAAATTCTGATTTGCATAGTTTCATGTAACATTGTCTAAAAGTGTCATTATTTTCCGTTTCATTATATACTAGTGTGTCTGTTTCTGTTTTCTTAGCATTTATCATTCTTTATGACTCCTATGTTTTAATTTGCCAAGCTAAAACTTTGAGTGCCCATTCACCCAAATCATAGTATTGTTGTTTAATTTTTAATATAGCTTTTTCTGTCCTACATGTTTGCATTGTATTATATCTTAGCTTTTTACTCTCCAGTAATCTGTATTCTTCCTGTTCTTTGATTGTTTTTTTTTCTAATTCTTTAATATCCTTCTCCAAACTGTTTACTTCTGCCATATGTTCCTTCTTAAGATTCTTCATATAGGATATAATTTGTCCCCTTAAATATATTTTAAGTGTGTCCCATATCAGAAAACTATTATTAGTAGACAGCAGTTTTTTTCACAAAATATTTCTATGTGTCTATATAAATTCACTGAAGTCTGTTCTTTTTAGGCAATATAGTATTGAGACAGCATATGTATACATTCTCTTGCTTTTCCTTTGTTGCTACAGTTAATATTAATGAAGAATGGTCTGATAGAAGCCTCACAAGATAATTCTGTTTTTTAATCACAAATTTTTAAACTGGGCAGACATTAAAAATAAGTCAATCCTTGCATGTGAGTCGTGCACCCTTGAGTAAAAAGGGTAGTCTCTCTCTGTGGCATTTAATTGCCTCCATACATCAATAAGATATAGATCTTTCATATATGAAATTGTGGTTTTTTGTTGCTTTTGCCCTTGTTATTGTTCTTGCCGATTTATCTAGTATTGAGTCCAAGCAGAAATTAAAGTCTCCTCCAACTAATAGATTTTGTCTTCCCTCTGCTGTTTTTAAGATGATGTCTTTCATAAAGGCTTCATTGTTGTAATTCAAAACATAAACATTCATAAGTCTCCATGCTTCTCCATAAATTTTACAGTGTACCATTACATACCTTCTGGCTTGATCAATTGAGGTATCTTCTATTGATACTGGTGGATTTTTATTAATTAGAATAAAAGGAACAGAATATTATTTGTCCCACCTTTCTTCATTTTAATTTATCATGTTCCAATTTGGTAAGATGTGTTTCCTGAAAAAAGATTATATCCACTTTTAATTTCTTTAAGTATGCCAAGACATTCTTCCTCTTCACCATTCCATTTATCCCATTAATATTAAGAATTAAGAGACATATAAGGCAATTGAACAACTGAAAAGTGGCAAAACAGCCGGTATAGATGGAATCCCCCCAGAGGTTTGGAAGGCTGGTGGCAAAACTCTGCATGCCAAACGGCATGAGTTTTTCAAGCTCTGCTGGGACCAAGGAAAGCTGCCTCAGGACCTTCGTGATGCCATCATCATCACGCTGTACAAAAACAAAGGCGAGAAATCAGACTGCTCTAACTATAGGGGAATCACGCTGCTCTCCATTGCAAGCAAAATCTTCGCTAGGATTCTCCTAAATAGAATAATACCTAGTGTCGCCGAAAATGTTCTCCCCGAATCACAGTCCGGCTTTTGCGCAAACAGAGGAACTACTGACATGGTCTTTGCCCTCAGAAAGCTCCAAGAAAAGTGCAGAGAACAAAACAAAGGACTCTACATCACCTTTGTTGACCTCACCAAAGCCTTCGACACCGTGAGCAGGAAAGGGCTTTGGCAAATACTAGAGTGCCTCGGATGCTCCCCAAAGTTCCTCAACATGGTTATCCAACTGCACGAAAACCAATAAGGTCGGGTCAGATACAGCAATGAGCTCTCTGAACCCTTCTCCATTAACAATGGCGGGAAGCAAGGCTGCATTCTCGCACCAACCCTCTTTTCAATCTTCTTCAGCATGATGCTGAAACAAGCCATGAAAGACCTCAACAATGAAGATGCTGTTTACATCCGGTACCGCACGGATGGCAGTCTCTTCAATCTGAGGTGCCTGCAAGCTCACACCAAGACACAAGAGCAACTTGTCCATGAACTACTCTTTGCAGACGATGCCGCTTTAGTTGCCCATTCAGAGCCAGCTCTTCAGTGCTTGACGTCCTGTTTTGCGGAAACTGCCAAAATGTTTGGCCTGGAAGTCAGCCTGAAGAAAACTGAGGTCCTCCATCAGCCAGCACCCCACCATGACTACCAGTCCCCCCACATCTCCAGCGGGCACACAAAACTCAAATCGGTCAACCAGTTTACCTATCTCGGCTGCACCATTTCATCGGATTCAAGGATCGACAACGAGATAGACAACAGACTCGCCAAGGCAAATAGCGCCTTTGGAAGACTACACAAAAGAGTCTGGAAAAACAACCAACTGAAAAACGTCACAAAGATTAGCGTATACAGAGTCGTTGTCATACCCACACTCCTGTTCGGCTCCGAATCATGGGTCCTTTACTGGCATCACCTACGGCTCTTAGAACGCTTCCACCAGCCTTGTCTCCGCTCCATTCTCAACATTCATTGGAGCGACTTCATGTCCAACATCGAAGTACTCAAGATGGTGGAGGCCGACAGCATCGAATCTACGCTGCTGAAGATCAAACTGCGCTGGGTAGGTCACGTCTCCAGAATGGAGGACCATCGCCTTCCCAAGATCATGTTATATAGTGAGCTCTCCACTGGCCACTGAGGCAGAGGTGCACCAAAGAAGAGGTACAAGGACTGCCTAAAGAAATCTCTTGGTGCCTGCCACATTGACCATTGCCAGTGGACTGATATCGCCTCCAACCGTGCTTCTTGGCGCCTCACAGTTCGGCGGGCAGCAACCTCCTTTGAAGAAGACCGCAGAGCCCACCTCACTGACAAAAGACAAAGGAGGAAAAACCCAACACCCAACCCCAACCAACCAATTTCCCCTTGCACCCGCTGCAACTGTGTCTGCCTGTCCCGCATTGGACTTGTCAGCCACAAACGAGCCTGCAGCTGACGTGGACATTACCCCTACATAAATCTTCGTCCGTGAAGCCAAGCCATAGAAGATTAAGAATAATAATCTTTAGTGTTCTATCCATACTATTTTCACACATATATTGTATAACAATAATATCTTCCCAAATTTTCTAAATCCTGTTGTAGCATTTCCCTATTAAAATATGTTTACAGCACATATATTTCCCCTTTAAGAAACACACACACATATCCCTAGCTCTGATGGTGACGTTGTCAACAGTACTCAGAAGCCCACGAAAGAAGCCAGTGGGTTCTTCTTCTTCTGAAGAAACGCTCTCTTTGGTGCCATCTTTTAAAATCGCTCCACTCCTAGCACTATCTTCTCCCCTCCCCCCCCCCCCCCCCCACCAAGTCGGAGTTCCTTACCACCTTTCTGTCTTTTCAGAGCTTTCCATATAAACTGATGTATTTTTTATTTTAACAGTAGAACAAGATGGCTCAGTACTTAGTTTAAATAAAAACATATATCTTTCAGTTAGTCCCGTTTTGAAATGGTCTTTTTAGCCCTTCCAAATGGTGACTTGAATCTTTTCAAAACTTTCTTAAAAATACTTTCATTTCTTCATTATTTTTGAAAATTCGTCGATTACCTTCTGAAACATCCACCCTCAGCATTGTTGGATAAATCATTGAATATTTAAACTTTTTAGATCACAGTTGTCTCTTTACCTCATCAGATTCCTTTCTTTGTTTGACCAAGGCTGGACTGAAGTCTTGAAAAAACATTACTTTTTCATTGTCCACCACTAAAGACCATTACTATTTTCTGAAAATTTATATGCTGCTCCCAAGATTGCATCTCTCTCCTGGTAACTTAAAAGTCTTACCAGGGCTGGTTGTGGTCGCTTTTTGCCAGTTCTTCTGGGTCCGAGGGTCTGGTGAGCCCTTTCAATTTGTAGCTTTGCATTTAACTTGTTTTGTTCCAGCATTTGTGGGATCCATATTTCAAAGAAACCCACTTCGTCTTTTCCCTCTATTCCTTCTCTTAGACCAATGTTTCTTACATTGTTACATCTGCTAAAATTTTCCATCTGGTCGATCTTCTCCATCAGTCCTTTCTTTTCTGTATCCCACATTTTTCTTTTTTATTCCAGTCCCTTCAATCTGTCCTTTGTCCAGCTCAGCCACTGAATGAGTCATTCGTTCACTTAAGTCTTCCACAACTTCTTTAATTTCCATTACCTTCTCTGATCTATCTCTCATCGCTGATTCCCCACTTGTAAAATGACTGCATAAAGTTTCCATCATGATCAGGATGGAGGCTAAATCTTGGGTTGACTCCCCAGTTGGTCCCAAGGCCCTTGCTGACTCACTCCTCATCAGGCTTTTCATTGATATCCCCACTTGATATTCCTGGCTGAGATGTCACTTCTTCAGTTTTTGTTTGTGCCTTTGTTGTTTACCACTAGTTTTATACATTTTTGAAAATAAAATTCTGTTTAAACTGTCTTTTTAATACTTTTTGTGGAGAGCTCTTTCCAAACACCTGCTCAGCTCATTAGCATGGCCATGCCCCCACATCAGGATGCTCTTGATTGACTGAGCACCATCATACCCTCATAGCTGATCAGCAAATTCCAAGACCTGGGCCTCAATAACCCACTGCGTAATTGAATCCTGGATTTCCTCACATTCAGACCAGACTCAGTGACAATTGGTAAGAACATCTCCTCCACAATCTCCATTAACATAAGAACTCCATAGGACTGCATTCTTAGACCCCTGCTCTTCTTGCTTTATACTTATGACTATGTGGCTTGGAATGACAAATTTGCTGATGATACCACAGTAGAAAGTTATATAAAAGGGGGCAAAGATTCTGAATACAGGAGGGAGATTGAAAACTTGGCTGAATGGAGAACTAACAACAACCTCTCACTTAATGTCATTAAAACCAAGGATATGATTGTGGACCTAAGGAGGGGAAAACAGAAGTGCATGATCCTGTGATCATTGGGGGATCAGAGGTAGAGATGGTGAGCAAATTTAGTTCTTTATTTCCAGTGACCTGATCTGAGACGAGCATGTTGATGCAATGAGACACCAATGCTTCTACTTTTTCAGGAGATGAAGTTCAGCCCTCATCATCATCTACAGGTGCACCATCAAAAGGTTTCTTGTAACCTTATTAATGTATAAGTACTGAAAGATAATACTATAATGTTTAATCTGGGTTGATCATCATTTAAATATTGTAATGCAAGAATTTTTTTCCTATTGAGTTACATCATGATAACTATTAAATCAGTTTTGCTAACAGAAATAAGAATTTAATTTTGCTTTTATATCAAATATAAACTTTACATTTGAGAAAACCAAAATGACATTGCCCAAAGAGAATAAATTGAGGGGATTTGAATGCAATCTTGCTGGTTTCATTGAAGAAGAAAATATTATGAAAGTTTGTCTTCCAGTTACACAGATTGGTATTTAAAGGACAGAGATCATTATCCTTTAATATTTTTTCCACTTTCAGGTTAACTAGCTGTACATTTGAAATGTCCATAATCTGTTTTACTGCAAGAAATTCCTTTGCTGTTTATTTCTGAGTGATAATTGCGCTACAAATACATTGGATATAACTTTTGAAGCATCACCTAGAGGCAAGTTATTTGCATTTGTGGTTTTGGAAAAAAAAGTGTGATGAAATAGAATGTTTTGAATTGAATAAAGTGATAGGCATCAGGAAAAATACTGAAATTGCTCATTTTGAGATTTTAAATTTTCACATTGCATGTCCTCTTTTTTTTACATCTGTGATCAATTTGCAAATATTCCAACTTTGTCTAGGCTGGAGTAACAAAAGGAGACATGAGATGACTTGAATCTGTTAATCTTATCACAAAGTCAACACACATGTTTGTAATGAATGGATTAAGAGAGGCATCTGTATGTCAAGTTGGACACTGTTAAACAAAACATACATATCCATTGGACTGGAACTTACAAATTCAAGATGCATCTTTTTTCCTTTGAGTCATGAGAAGCAGAGAAACACCCACTGATTATTCACAAGGCAGAATTGAATAAAAAGTTTGTGAATATTAATCATACCTTGATGCAGTGAAGTCCATCAACACTTGGTAATGGCAGTTTTAAAGTGTGATCTTAAATGGATCACGACTTGTAATCCGCCACGTAATGCCTTTGTCACATCAAGGACAAAGCCTTTCCAGTTCTCTCCTGCGTGACTCCTCGCAACCTCCACAAATTCAAGTTCTACCCTGTCACTCCCATCATCACTGACTCTCCGTTTCATAACGCCTCCATTTTAAGGTCCATATTGTGGTTGTCAACTCTCGTCATGGCTTTCTCCCACCTATCACTGTAACCTCCCCTTATCCCAATCCTCTTGAAGCTCGGGATTCCTTAGTTTCCAGCTGCTTGTGCATCCCTGCTTCCCAGCATCTGAAGACCAGCACCACGAGGTTCAAGGACAGTTTTTATCTAACAGCTATCAGGTTCTTGAACCTCTCCAAACTACCCTGACATTAAACTACTCTGGGACTACAAAAATATCCATTTGCATGACTGAAATATCATTTGACATGAAGGTGAACAAAGTGCATCAAGAAGACTAACGAAATTCAGTATATCCCCTTATCCCTCAACAACTTCCACAGCTGAAGGTCGGAAGAAGCTAATGAAAGTGGTGAACGCAGCTCAGCATATCATTCCAACTTCCTTCCCCTCTACAGACTCCATCCACATCTCCCACTGTCAAGGAAAGGCTGCCAACCTACTGAATGGCCCATCACACCCCAGGCATACTCTCTTCTCTCTCCTCCCATCAGGAGGAATGCAAGAACCTGATAGCTCAGGAAGAAAGGGTAGAACTTGAATGTGCTTTGTGCTTGTCCCAGGTCAGGCCATTGGAGATATTTATGCCTAAGAATTTGAAGCTTTCTACTCTTTCAACTTCAGCACCATCAATGTGACAGGGATGTGGACTCTGACCCCCCCACCCCCCCACCTCTCATGAAGTCAATTATCATATCCTTTATATTATGGGCATTTGAAGAGGGGTTGATATCTTGACACCAAGGCATAGACTTTAAATCTCCTTGCTGATCCTGTTTCATTGTTATTTAATATCCGTCTCATGACTGGTGCCATTGGCTGATTTGAAAATAGAGTTGGAATGGTATTTAGATGCACAGAGGTGGGTGCAGAGCGTGTATAGAAGGGGACATCCTTGAGGAGTGCCGGTGTTGAGCGTGATCATGGGGGAGATGTTGTTACCCATCTTCATCGATTGCGATCTGTTAGATAGGAAATCAAGGATCCAGTTTCAGAGGCCTTGTTTGTGAAGATTGGGGATAAATTTGCTGAGGACTATGGTATTGAAGGCAGAGCTGTGGTCCATGAACTGTTGTCTATCATAGGTGTCCTTCGCATCCAGGCCGACTGGAGCATGTGCAGAGCCTGGGAGATGGCATTTGCTGTGGATCTAAACCTACCCCAATTGTGTTCCTCATTCAGATGCCAAATTTTGTTTGAGATTTTTCTATGATGCACTTCCACCGTTACAGGTACTATTGTCAAAAAAATGAAAATGTTGAAGGGAAAATCTATAAGATTTTGGGCCACCTGAGAAAAAAATTCTGTGAGTTCTTTTCTGTTTTCGAGGGGACAGTCCATGGGTTAAAATTGGAGCAAATCTGGACAATACTCAGTCTTGGGATAAAGAGACAAATGATACCTGTGCCACATTCAGACCAGCAATGACAGTTTTCAACAGGGGAGAGCTTAGTTTGTCAACTTACCTTGGTATTCAATGGCAATGTGATCCACAGCTCCCCTAAAAAAATGAACATCTGGGGGTGCTATCATCAGTCAGTAACTTGATTGATCTAGCCACATAAAGTCTGTGGCTCTGAGATTTGATCTTAGACAGCTGCAGACAGATCAGGGTAGTGATATATTGCTTGCTTGTGAAGGTTAAACTTCAACTACATTCAAACCGCTTGACAACATCCAGGACAGAGCAGCGACACCCATTCGCAAAGCCTCCTCGGGTGAAGTTTCCATCATCTGCAAATTAGACCATAGCAGTGCACCTGGCTTTTGACAGGAATTTTTAAACAGTGGTATCGATAGCCAGGAGGACAAAGAAAGGAGGCCCACAGCGAAAGTATGACTGATAAATTCTCCGTTAATTCATGAACCATTCTGACTGGGAAACGTATCACTTTTCCACCATTGTCACAGGCTCAAAAATCTGGGAATACAGATAATCTCCAATTTACGATGGTCCGACTTAAGATGGGAGTGGCAGAACAAAACCCCATCGTAAATTGAGGATTACCTGTACTGCAGATGTACCTTGGCCATAAAGACAGAGTGTTCAAGGGGTTGGATGACCATCATTTTCTCAATAATAGCAACAGCTTCAAGTTACACAGAATCTCTATCATGGCAACACATCCAGAGCCAAAAAAGCATGAATGATATCGATAGAAATGTTGTTGACGATGAGCAATAGAAGGGTTTTTCAGGACACAGGAACAAAAGCTTGGTGAAAAAGAAATGCTTTCAGAAGCAGCTCAGGAAGAAAGGGTGGCACATGGTTAGTACTGCTGCCCTCATAACTTTAGGGACCTGACTTCAATCCTAACCGTCTGGTGCTGTTGGTGTGGTGTTTGCATGTTCTCCCTATGACTGCATGGGTTCTCCACCACCCTCAAACACCTGAAATATGTTTATTGGACTACCTTGATGATGAGATGATGCTGATGTAGATGGATGAAAAGAACCAAAGGAGAGTTGACAAAATTGCAGAAGAGAATACATTGCATGGTTACAAGGACATAATTTGAAGGAGAATGGGACTGATATGACTGTGCTGCAGAGACCTGGCATGGAGCCCATGGGTAGAGTGGCCTCCTTCCAGATTACAATAATTAGGTTAAATGCAGAGAGATCATTTAAATCACTCAGAGCAAACCCTCTGGTGGAAAATAGAAGAAATACAAATATAGAGGTGACCAGTGCTTTATAAAACTGGAATGCTACTTTCCATAGTTTTAATTAGGAGATGTTTGGTTGGCTACATAATCTGATATACATTGATGCCATATCAAACTAAATCAAATCTTTCAGGGACACTGCGAACAAAGAATGCCAACTTAATGTATCTGAAAGCAAAGTGAGCATCTGTAAGTATGAGCAGATCTCCAACTGCGTTGCTCTGGGTGAGTCTTAGTACTGTGACGTGTGAAGTGTTGCAGGAAGTGAGTGTAATACAGGATGTGTGCATTATGCCCATAACATTTAATGGGAGATTTTTCTGCTGGGGAGAATTGCTCCTAGAGTATTAAAAATGATTTAATGGAAAATTAGGCTATGTGTTATACAGGGACTTGTAAACTTACTTGCAAAATAAAATGTGGTTTTCATTAGAATGGAAACAAACTCACAAAGAGGTATTTAATATTATGAAACATTTGGTTCAGTGGAGATGAAAGCAGACTCACAGTTGTTTGGTATAAAAGAGGAGAAAATAAACAGAATGTGAGGCATCTGGGGCAGAAAGTAAGAGACACTTTCCATTAAAAAATTTGAGGCAAAAGCATACACACTTGAGCTGGAGGCTATAGCAGGGACAGGTCAAAATATATATAGGAATGGAATGGATAAGGGAATATGAATTAGCCCGGAGATGCTCCACTGTGAATTGGTCAAACTGCAATGGCCAATTTTTTCCTTTGTGATTCCTAAACTTTCCCTTATGCTGAAGAGAAAAGGAACTTCTTTTTGTATCGGCACATGAGGTCCAATGATTTTTTTTTTAAACATTAGACATACAGCTCGCTAGCAAGCCCTTCCTCCCCTCGAGCTCGTGCTGCCCAAATGCACCAATTTACCTAAAAAACCCATACATTTCTGGAGGGTTGGAGGAAACCAAAGAACCCAGATGGTGCAGATTTGAACCTGCATTGCTGGTGCACTATTTGTGTCATCCCTTGTATCACAGAATCAGCAATGAACACTATAGACTTTATTCTAGCTCTTATAGGGAATGGAATCAAAGTGATTAATCAGTGAGATGTAACTTCTACATATCTGATATAGCCACCTCAAATTGAGGACTATGCTTATCATCTAAATAATTACATCATCTTCACCTTTCAATATGACATTTACTGCATATAAAGTCCAACTGATATGCTTCTTGACACCACGTAGAAATTATATGGTTTAAGCTGATTATTATAACCTTCTGGCTATCTGCATTCAAATAGATTTTTGTACAATGATTCAATTTCTTTCTGTACCTTCCCCCCACGAACACTTTGATATTTTGAAACTATTCCCTTATTCTCTTTGTTTGTAATCTTCAAGAAATGTAATTGCAGTCTTTAGTTTTGCCACTGGGTCCAGCGGAAACAAAATCTGAAGTAATTGCAGCCATCAAATGAATAAAATGTCTCAATCTCAAAGAATCAAAATGTATCTTATTTTTAATTAATTTTTTTTAGGGGTACAGCGTGGCAACAGACCTATCAGCTCATGACGTTGCTCCACCCAACTACACCCGTGTGACTAATTAGCTAACTAATTCCGTATGTCTTTGGGATGTGGGAGGAAACCGGAGCAGCCAGAGGAAACCCACGCGGACATGAGGAGAACATGTCCTTACGGACAGCATCGGATTTGAATCCATGTCATAATTGGTCTAGCCACTACGCTGACCATGTTGACTTGTTCTACATGTTCATTTCCTGTTATCTTGCTTAATAATAAAATTGACAAATAAAATGAAGATTACTTAGCCACTGACATCAGTGATTTGTTGCATGAGATATGATTAATGACATTATCTCTGAATCAGTGGTACACTTTTCTCTTTAAGTGTATATTTTTAAATTACTGAATACCTGCACTTTTTTATTTATAATTAATTTTTTTAAACATGCATGTATAAAATCTTAAATTAAAACATATTTCATACACAAATTTCTATATATTTAAAATACAGATTAGAGAAAAATAATTGTATATTTCCAAAATGCAGCTTTGATGCAGTTGTTTCTGTTGAGGTTATCCCATTGAATGTTGTTTCTGGCAGTAGTATCTTGATATAAATTGGAAGGCTATTGCATGGAGTGCTTCAGAGACAGTGACCATGGAACACAATAGATTTAGAACTCAGAGCAGTAAAACAACTGCAGTTTTGGCAGTGTAAGGGTTAATCTAGGCAAATAAATTACTGAAGGTTTTTTTCTAAGGTCAGAGGGAAGTGTGCATGGAAATTTATCAAACAATAGGAAAGTCTGTGTTTTAGATCAGAGGATTCTAAAATGATCACAGATTTAATGTTTTTAGTCGACCATTCCTTTGAATAATTGCAGAATTTTCTGAAGGTAGTTTAACAAAACTTAACTGTCCTACCGCTATGTTCTGATGGCTGGCATAGTGTTGCTTGTGACAACACTGGTGCAGCACAATGTGAGGTGCTGAATGATGCTAACTACTTCCTCTCATTAGATACACACATATAATTAACCTCAGACCAAAGAGATAAGGAGGGAAAGGCCAGTACAAACTTCACCATTGGATTTACTGAATTGGGAATTTTGGCACAGGGCCTCATCTGTTCTATTGTGTTTGGTCTAATTTCTAAACGATATCCTGTGATGCACCATCTGCAATCTGTTCAGAGGAGCCAAAGAGAGAGACGACATGGAAATAGGCCCTTGGCCTTCGATGCTAACCATCAAGTACCCACTTCCATTAATCCTACTCCCATCCATTTTATTCTCTCCCCAAGATTCTATCGCACATTACACCTTGCAGTGACCAGTCTTTCATTTGTTCATATCAGGGAGGACGCCGGACAGCTGCAGGAAACCCCACGTGGCCACAGGGAGAAATTGCAAGCTCCATGAAGACAGCAACTGAGGTCAATATTAAACCCAAATCTCATCAGAGCTGAGAGGCAATACTACCAGTTGCAGTAACCCCCACCCCCTGCCCTCGCCCCCACCAGTTGCTCTGATCCATAATACACTAGCATTAATACAGCAGACTTGGCCTCTAACTGATTTGACTTCCAGCCACATTTTTCTAACTTAGCTGCTGGCACATGATAACATTCTGGAAGCATGTTTCGTTGCTGCCTGGGCTAGAGGAAAAACATTACACAAACACCTGTAGCTGAAGAAAAATTAACTCTAACAAGCAGCAAATCGATACAAGATCACCCTGTTTCATCCTTGTGAAATTCAGCAGACCTGTCTTTTTAATCACTGCTGCTCGTACATAATGCACACGAGGCAGCTGCAAGCCAAGTTTGCTCCTTAGCAACTCACTCTTCTTCAGCTACATAATGATCTTCGAGTCCCCTCTGCTCCACTGGTGTCTTTCACTGAAAGATTGAGTTTGGGGTGTTTGGAGAAGGCAGGGAGGTGGGGGGAGGGGGGGGGTGGTGGTGGGCAATGGCACACAGAAAGAAAGAGGGACTTCAAAGGAGGTACAGGTAATTAATAGCTGAGGGGGAACACAACACAGGATTTACTTTCACACCCAAGTCTATTTCCAGATTCAGCCAGCAAGGGACTGGTATTCCCTGAAGCATCCGAGTCTGTTTCCTCTGAACAACCTCACCGGGCCTCCAGTTATCACATCTGCATTTCAAAACAGCCCATCTCTGGTATTAATTATTAATTAGCCTACAGTCACTCATGAGGATTTGATCTCTAGACTGCGCTGACCCTCGCTGCAGTCTGTGAAGTTGTGGGGGGGGGGGGTGCGGGTGGTGGGATTGTTGAACATGTGCTATTTTCTTTGGTGTTTTTGCATCTGTGCAGGTTGGAAACAAGAATGAGAATTTGTTGGCGCTCAATAATGAGATTTTTAGTGCAAAGCACCATGAAGATACATAATTATATACTTTTTGATGAAACATGGTGAGCGGCAAAGGACCCTGTTCACTTTGTGCTATGAAACATGAATCACAAGATTACAGCTATGCACAACTTAATTGACATGGGTCGTAAGGGGGTCGCTCAAGATGTTTCTGGAGATTTAAAGCAAGGTTTGAAAGCACGTTGGAAAAAAATACAATGCACATGCAAAGGATCAGGTTCTGAAAGTTTTCTATCAATTTAATTATATTTCAGTAATGACACATCTCATTTGTATTTCTTGCATTGAAGTTTCCGATTTCCAAGTACGTGCCTTAAAGTCATGGTGTCTTTCCAGAACCAATTACATTCCTCAGCCAGAACGGTTTTGTTTTTGTAGGCTGATGGGGGTCCACTCCCTCACAGCCTAACTTGCTCTCGGCACAGCATTACTCTCTTTTCATTATCAAGTTCAGATGGAATCATCGACATGCTTCAGTAAAACAAAGCAATTTACTAAAACAGAAACAGGTTAGCAGTCAGTGCAACGGGCCACATGCCATGCCAGAACTACTCAAGACCAAACATAAGGAGGCCTTCTTTCTGTGCAGGCATTTCATTTTGCCTGGGATCCCAGCAAAGCTTTAAGGCAAATCTATCCACTAAGGTTAAGAAAACTGCCTTTCTCCAGTCAACTAATTCTTCTAAAAGACTGCCAATCAGGATGTTCTTCCTGTGTGGAGAGCAGGGATGAAGAGGGGAAGGAGTGGATCCTGGGGATCAGCAGTGGAGTTGAACACCAGCTATTTCACAGTGATGTTGTTAACCAGGAGAGTTCCAGCGCTCTCTCATTTGCGTCTCATGGGTTCACTAGAGAAACGTCAAGTGTATTAACGCAGATGGTGTCTGAATGCACCCCGTCCAATTTCACGATCGATGCAATTTCATCCAGAAGCAATGGCTATCGCAATTTGCTCTGGGTAAAATTGATTTTCAGTAGCACTAAAAAAAAATGACACCATACAAACCAATTTCTGGGCCACAAATGAGCAGAAGAATGAAGTGCTCAAACTGCTACATATCCTTTTCCCCTATCTTCGTTGATCCCATGCATTTAAGGTGGTCTCCTCAGGAACAGGTACTACTAAATGGAGCCTGTTGCACACCTCTCCCTCAGAATAAGCAAAGCCAATAGGGAAAAAATAGGGAAACCAAAGGGAAATATAAGAATCAACTTCCCATTGCAGGTTGTAACCGCACATTGTCAGCAGAACATGGCTGCCAAGGCTTCCATCAAATCAGTTCACAATAATGCAGCCCTCTGTCTTGCAGCAATGAAGTTATTTCTCGAGCTTGTTGACCTGAAATGCATAACTTTAAGATTCTGCCTTTGACCAGGGATGTAGTAATGGCAGCAGTTGCCAGACCAGTGTGGCATAACTTTGCACCATGAAATGTTATAAACGAGAAAGCACAGGAATCTGCTTATGTTAAATGGTGTAGGTGAGGCTGAATGTTTCTGGACTTGAGCCACAGAATGACCTGTGCATGCCTGGTCTTTCAGAGGATATGGGAGAGATGAGAGAGTTTTATTGTCATATATATTTAACTGCAGTGAACAGATGCACTAAATGATCGCCTGTTGCAGCCACACAGATACATAAGATATATAATAGTGTAAATTTAATGACTACAACATGCTAAGATTGAAAAGGAGATAATAAATATAAAAAGAGATAATAAATTTTCACAGTTGGAGTTTATTGCAAGGAAAATGTGACATTCTTTTGATGATCCTGGAGTTGTTTATGGTTATGGTTAGGGTAGTTCGAGAAAGTTCAAAAGCCTGATAATTGCTGTGAAAAGCTGCTCTTGAACCTAGGGATCCTGGACTTTAAACTTCGATACCTTCTGCCTGAATGGATCAGTGAGAAGACACTGTGACCAGGGGATCAAGTTCCTTCATGATGTTGGCTGCCTTCTTGAGGATTATGTACAGGAACATCAAGCTCTCTCCTTCCTGCAACAGATCAGACCAAAACTTTTCATCTTTTACATTCAGCCTTGAATCAAGCAGTTAATGTTCAAGATTGCGATTCACACAAAATGCGTTTGCCTTTATTTGCCCTTTAAACACACACAAGGAGGTGCCACTAGTCCAGCACCCTATCAAGGCAACAAGGAGAAGCAAATAGAGTCCCTTCAGAGACATCGAGTGTCTGTGGACACACCCCCATAACCCCCATAGCGTCATGACCTCCTGTCCATTCCAACAGTAAACCTGAGGTCCAGGCGCCCGAGTCACCCATCTCGGCCCCTGGTTTGGAAAGCCCAATATGAACAGGAAGCTGTCAGCGCCCAAGGGCCTTCAGGTGTCCTGCTGGCCATCGGCACCCTCACGTACCCTGGGGCTGTTACCATGGTTCCAACCACCCAAGCAAGATCTGGTGTGAAGTCTCCGGCTGCTGAGCTCCATGCTGGTTTCCTACCATGTAGGGTCCTCTCCCAGGTTTCTCCTTCTTGGCATAGTGGGTGCAGTTCTCCCTCTCTGGTGCTTACACGAGTCTGCTACTTCCCAGGAGTCCGCACCCTGAATGTATGCACCACCATTTTGGTCCAGATCACCACTTCGACTGGCAGCTCATCACACGCTTACCACTCCTGCATGAAGAAGTTCCTCCTAATGTTCCCTTTAACCCTTAACCCATGTCCTCTAGTTCAATTCTCACCTCACCTCAGTGGAAAAAGTCTGCTTGCATTTACTCTATCGAAACACCTCATAATTTTGTGCACCTCTATCAAATCTCCCCTCATTCTCTGACACTCCAGGGAATAAAGAGCTGACCTAATCAACCTTTCACTCTAACTGAGATCAAGTCCCAGCAACATCCTTATAAATCCTCTCTTCACCCTTTCAATCCCATACATTTGTCTTATGAATGCACCACTTATGGCACTTAAGTCTGGGTTAACTTGCCAGCAGCTCATGCAAAACAAAGCTTTTCATTGTATGGGTGGACGTGATCATTTACCTATTAACCCATTTTTTTTTTTGCTGGACACTCTGCAACCACCAGAGGAATGGCTGGAGGGGCATTTGGCACTAAAGGATTGCCCAAGGGTGATCAATTGGTTCTTCAATGTGTTTACCCAGATGTAGATGAACAAGGAGCACAAGGCAGGCTACCTCCTTGTCCTTTGGTTCCATTTCAACTGGCTTAGCTGTGTAAAGGTAAATTCTTCAGTTGATCAAAGTATTTGGAGATACTAAGCATAAGAAATTTACGTGTAATAGTTTTTTTTTAAATATTTTTTTTAACCAGGAAATTGCCAGCAAAGAGGATGGAATTTACAAAAAGACAGTTATATAAGAAGGTTGGATAAATTCCAGTCAGAATTGGGGATATGGAAGGGTTCATATTTATACAGCAGCATTTCTCCATCTGGATTGAATGACTTTATTATCCTTTTGGTAGATGATTGGTATCAAGCCAAAGGTGGGGATACCCCCGAATTTGTGTCAAGTAGCTTGCTGTCTCACTGAATCTATGGTGTTAACTCAGCGTAGCAATATTTTTTTCACAGACCACGAGTTTCTGAGCAAATCTCACTTTTACCATTTGTCTTTACAGAATTAAATCTACCTTCTTTTTTGCATATACTTTCTTGGCTATTTCTTTCACAGGCATTACAAAAATGCAAGCTTCTGATGCTTTGAGCTTGTCCGGGTACGTCAAGTTTTTTGAGCTGTAGTTATCACCTCCTGCCAGCAGAGGTATGGATCAGTGCCACTGTGGGAAAACTCACTCTGATGTGAACAGTACATTCAGGAAGTTTCAACAAAAATTGCAGACAGAGGCACTAACAATAAAGATAGAGTCGCTATTGCGGAAGCAGTATCTGTGCCCATTGAATTTGTGCCGACCACCCAAGACTCCATTTTAAGGTTCAAGGTTCCTTCATTGTCACATACTCAAAATGCGTGTGCATCTGTTGTTTGCTCTGTAAAGGCACACAAAGAGGTGCCACGTCCAGTGCCATTATCAAGGTGAGAGAGACAAGCAAAAGGGGGTCTTCAGAGACTTCAAGAGCCCGGGGATCCCTTGAGCTCCAGCAAAGTCACTGCCACGTGCACTCCCAGTGGTGAACCTGAGCTGCAGGCATCCGAGTCACCATCCTTGGGTCCAGGTCATGAACCTCAAAAGCGATTAGGAAGCTGTCAGCATCTGAGGCCCTTCGGGAGCCCTCCTCAACGTCAGCATTCTCACAGCCCAGTGCCTGTCTGGTTCCCGAGCTTCTTACTGGTCTGCTGCTGTGGCCTCTTTCCCTGTAAGATCCTCTCTCAGGCTTCTCCTCCTCATTGGGGATAGATGTGGAGTGGGAGGTAGGTGTGGGAGGGTGTTCTCCTACTCTAGTGCACTGAGGATGTCCACTGCTCCCCTGGAATATGCAACCATTGTGGTGGTCTGTGATGCTAAATATGGGCACCATCACCTTGGTTAACAGACCTCTGTGGGTCCCCAAATTAATTAAATGATGTTTCCCCCACATCCCTCCCCCACTTCTACAGGCATTTTAAACCATTACAGGGCTGTCAGGCAGGATGGCCATGCTGTAAGATCCTGCGGAAGGCATTTGACAGACTGCGCCTCTGCTCCCCACCTCTCCCGGACCGTCACCAGTGACAGTGCTGCCATGTCTTCAGCTGCATCTGACCAATCCCACCCCAAACCCATTTTACTCTCTTCTTCAGTTCATCCCACTACTCACCCACACACTGGAGAAATTTACAGTGGCCAAGGATCCAGTTGCAGAGGGAGGTGCAGAGGTCCAGGATTTGGAGCTTGCTGATGAGCACTGAGGGTGTGATTGTAGTGAAAGCTGAGCTGTAAACGATGAAAATCAACCTGATGTATGTGTGGCTGTTGTCTAGGTGATCCAGGGCTGAGTGGAGAGCCAGAGAGGTTGCATCTGCTGTGCAGTGATTATGGGGTTAGGAGGGTTGCAGTGGATCCAGGTCTTTACTTAAGTACAAGATAATTCTGGCCATGACCAACTTCTCAGAGCACTTCATCACAGTAGACGCGATGGCCACTGGGTGATAGTCATTGATGCCGCTCACTCTGCTCTTCTTGGGCACCGGATGATCGATGCCCTTTTGAAGCAGTTGGAAATCTCCAACTGCAGCAAAGAGAGATTAAAACAGGTCAGCAGGTCAGCTCAAGAAAAGAGTCCACTTTCACCAGAACTGGGAGGCAGATAAAATAAACCTGGAGTGACAGTGGGGAAGGGGGTGTCACTGATGGGATAAACCTGGGGTGACCATTGGGAGAAGCTGTAAACAAGGTTTTCTGGTCAGTGACTGACCCATTTCTGCTGTGTGGGTGAGTAGTGGGATGAACTGAAGAAGAGAGTAAAATGGGTTTGGGGTGGGATTGGTCAGATGCAGCTGAAGACATGGCAGCACTGTCACTGAGTAAGGACGTAGAGAAATATATATTCACAGATGTCTTCCAGCTCCCCTGACTACAAGATGATATAATGACCTGTTTTAAGAAACCCATAGTTGTCCTGATGCTGCAGAAGACTGCAGTGATGGATTTAAATGACTACTGACCAGTTGCTTTGACATCCACATCTATTAAATGCTTTGAGAGCTCATGTTAACTCCAGCCAACCAGCCACCATCGACCCTCTCTAATTCACCTACCAGTGCAACAGGTCCACTGCAGATGCTATCTCCCTATACTCAGCCCTGGAACACCTGGACAACAAGGATACCTACGTCAGACTGTGATTCATTAACTACAGCTTCGCCTTCAATTCAATTGTACCAAATGTATCCCCAGTGATGTACCCATCCTGTCAGGGTGCATCACCGTGTGGGTTGGGAACTGCTTACCTCAAAACTGCAAGAAACTGCGGAAGGATGTGATCGTGCCTCTGTGCATCACACTCACCCCCATCCCTTACATTTACACCATTTATTTCACACTGCCTTGAAAAAGAAGGCAAAATGTTAAAAAAATACTCATCCCACCCTGCCACCAGTCGCTTCACCCCCCCAGTGGGATGAAGGGTCATGAATGTGAGATCACGACCACCAGATTCAAGGACAGTTTCTTTTCTGCTGTAATCAGACTCCTGAATGAACCCTACAATAATTAAGTTATCTTGCCCTATACCAACTGGTTTCTCTCTCTCTCTAATTCTGCACTACTGTACTCTGTCTAGTAAAACAAACTTTATTGCTGCACCTTGGTGCAAGAACTTGAAAAGAAACAGACACAGAATGTGGGAAATGTCAAATGAGCAGCGAGAAGACATGCCCTGTAGATTAGCCTGACCATGTCCTCCACTCCCAGAGAGAAAAGAACAAGCTGAGCTAGTGTCACATGTGGATGTAAATTCAATATTGAATTCTACAACTTCAAGTAACTTGATTCTCATTCTGTATCAGGATTCATCTGTGATATTACTTCAGCTTGTATTTCTTCCTTTTTTCTCCAATACATCGATGGCTGCTTTGGGACTGCCTATGAACTCATACAGAACTCAGCAGATTCCTTGCATTTTATGCCAGTTTCCATCCTGCCCTCATCTTCACTTGTTTTGTGAGCGGTTCAGCTAGACAGAGTACAGTAGTGCAGAATTACAGAGCGAGAGAGACCAGTTAGTATAGAGCAAGATAACTTAATTATTGTAGGGTTCATTCAGGAGTCTGATTACAGCAGAAAAGAAACTGTCCTT
This sequence comes from Narcine bancroftii, assembly GCF_036971445.1. Lineage (NCBI taxonomy): Eukaryota > Metazoa > Chordata > Chondrichthyes > Torpediniformes > Narcinidae > Narcine > Narcine bancroftii. The sequence goes on along the minus strand of NC_091476.1, from coordinate 48,163,249 downwards.
AAATCTGGTGGTCGTGATCTCACATTCGTGACCTTTCATCCCGCTGAGGGGGTGGCGGGGTGGGATGAGTATTTTTTTAACATCTTGCCTTCTTTTACAAGGCAGTGTGAAATAAATGGAGTAAATGTAAGGGACAGGGGTGGGTGTTGTGTCTGGATCTCTCTGTCTCTGCCTCAGGAGGTAAGATTCCTGACTCCCACAGCTGAAGAACATCACCCCTATTCTGCTTTGGTGGTCTAACATTACATTCTCCATATAGCAGGGACCATTTCCTTTGCAATCTCCTGGTCCACTCTTTCATTCCTATCAACTGCCCCCTCCCCCTCTTCCTTCACAAGCACAGATGATACAACACTTGTCCTTTCACCGCTTCCCTTTCCACTATCCAGGGGCCCAAACAGGTGAAGCAGTGCAGTATTCAGTGAATACTCAGTATTCAGAGTGTGGCCTTTTCTATACTGGAGATACAAAATGCTGATTGACATTAGCCCAGTTGTTGAATCATTAGACAAAGGAGCAGAATTAGGCCATTCAACCCATTGAGTCTATCCTGCCCTTGTTTCTGATTTACTATCCTTTTCAACCCATTCTCTTGCCTTCTCCCTGTAACTCTTGATTTCCTTCCAGGAACACCTGTGTACAACTTGCAGAGGTGATACTGAGGTTCCTGTTGTCTCTTACTTTAATTCTCCATCCCATTCCTACTCTAACCATGTCTATGGCTTCTTAACCTGTTACAGTGAGGCCCAATACAAAACTGAGGAATGGGATCTCATCTGTCTGGGTGCATTACAGCCTCTGGACCCAATAGTGAATTCTATAAGCTCAAGTCACATGATTTCTTTCTGCATCATTCATCCATCTATGATATTAGATCACATAGATATTTCATTTATTTTTGTCTTCACTTGGACTTTTTTGGAGTGGAGGACAGGCGTGTCCTCCCGCTTTGCATTGGGCAGCTCCCATATTCTTCTGACTCTGTTATTTTGTCCATGTCTCACCCTCTAACTGCTCCTATTTACTCACTGCCAGATACAATTTATCTCATGGTCATCCTCCCTCCTCAACTCGATCAGAGGTATCTCCATCCTCCCTGCACATTTATGAATTTTTTGGTTCCTTCCTAGTTATGAAAGAGTATTCTAACCAAAATATTGACCATATAAAGGAAAGGTAAAACCATAGGACCGCAGATCACTGGAGCACAGAAAGTGTGTGGCATCATTGTGTAGCTGGTAGAGGATCAATCTCAATCTCCCGTGCAGTCTGTGTGGAATTTGCGAGTGCCCCATGTGCTCTGTTTCCTCCATGTTCCAACACCATGAGGTTGATCAGTTGATTGGTCCCTGTAACTTTCCCTTGGTGTTTCGGTGAGTGATGGAATCTGTGGAGAGTTGATGCGAATTTTTAACTTTTATTTTATTTTTAAATTTAGAGATACAGCACGGTAACAAGACCCACAAGCCTGTGGCACCCAGATACACCAATTAATGTTGTACATCTTTGGAACGTGGGACGAAACTCGAGCACTCGGAGAAAACTCATGCAGTCATGGGGAGAATGTACGAAGTTCTCATAGACAGTGCTGGATTTGAACCTGAGTGCTGGCATTATAATAACATTGCACTAACCACTACGCTTACTGTGCTGAGGGAAAAATGTGGGAAGAAAAAAAAGGGATTACTGCCAATAAGTCATTAATGGTCAGTATGGATTGGTGGACTGAAGGGGCTAGTACCACCTGCGAATCTGACACTGGAGGTTCGGCTTGATCCGGGGTCACTGGAGCTATGAGTTAACAGCTTCACCAGCCGCAACTGCTAATAGATTAAGGTACAATATGAACATTACCAGTGATGATTAAATTATAGTTGGATACCTTGGTTCAATACTACGTTTGACTTCTGATCCAGCTTCACCGAATGACCACAGATTCTTTGATGTGTGGTGTGTATTTAATAAGAAATAGTATGAAGTATTTTGCCTTCAACTTTGAAATGTTGAAAAGAATGCTTCAGTTCATCAAGGATGGAGGCAGGGTTGAACTAGTTATTGAAATTCATTGGGGCAAGAAGGCTGGGGTGACATGAAGGAAAGTGCAACCATAATATAATTAAATTCCGTAAAATAAATTGAGATAGAGAGGAAACAATCAGAGATAATAATACCACTGAAAAAAAAATGTAATTTCTATGAGATGATAAGGTCGTAAGCTATGGTGAACTGGGAATAAAATATCGCCAGATAATGTTAGGAACTTTCAGACAGGAGTGGATTGAGGTATAGGCTTCTCAACTCCCACAAGCAGGATAAGAGCCACAGGAAATCTGATTTTCCTGAGGGAAAGGTGAAATTTAAATTAAAATAAGGAAATTAGAGTGAGGATAGAAAATACTGGAGGGAGATTAATAAGACTAAGAGGGTCATGATGAAAGATTGGCAACGATCATAAAGGGAAGCAGGTAACCATTTTGCAAATGTAAAAATAATGTCAGACAGCAGAGGTGGGAAAGGAAATCTCAAGTGGGATAAAACCTAATGGAAGTACTCAATGAGTATTATCCTTTGGCTCTTGCAGTGTAAAATGGATACTGTGTCTTATCATACCAACTTGCTTAACAGCGATACAGTTGGCCAATGTTCCCAGCTTTGAGGCATGTGCCTTGTTCAGCAGCCTTGTCTGACACGCATTCCCTCATGTGGATATCCTACGCCAAACTCTGCCACTGGAAGGAATTACTAGATAGAGGAAAAAAGTTACAGATGTACTCAATTCCACCTCAAAAGTGTGCACCATCCCCATTCAATTACAATGTTTGAAAGAAAATTAGACAGGCACATGGGCAGGAAATGTTCAGAGGCATATGGGCCAAACATAGGCAAATGGGATGAGTTCATGTCAGCAATTTGGCAGAGTACGGATGTTTCCATGTTTTCATGTGGTTTGATGCTCTGACTCGATGATTATCTCGCCCATGACTCCTCAAAGTGGAGAGGAGGAACTGGGAATTGCACTGAGGACATAGAGTCTATGCCTTGCTCTATCTATAAAGTATTTATCTATAAATTCACTGATGACAGTACCACCAATTGGCAAATAAAAGATAATGAAAAGTTAGAATATCAAATGAAGATTAAGAATCTGGTTGTGTGATCCCACAACAATTTTGGTCTCAATCTCAGTAAGTCCAAGAAACATTGTAGGCCTTTAGGAAAATAAGACCAAGAGACTGTGCACCTATTTTCAATGGTGGACAGAGTTAATTGCTTCAAGTTCCTGGGTGTTCACATATCAGAGGATCTCTCTTGGAGGAGGTATATTGTGGAAGCCATGAAGAAGGTATACCTCTACTGCATCAGACCAAGCCTAGTGGAGGCATTGATGTATCTTCTGCATGGTTGTCTCAATGAGGAGATTTGGCATGTCAACAGATATTCTATCAAACTTCTACAGTATTGTGGAACATAAGCTGACTTGTTGCATCGTGGTTTGGAAACATGAGTGCCCAGGAACACATATAAAGCTACAGAAAGTGGGAAACCTACCTAAGTCCAATACTGGCATTGACCTCCCTTCCAATGGAGACACCTACGTGAGAGATTAAAAAGGTGGCCATTATCATAAAGGAACCTACTCATACACTTTCCTCACTGCTATCTTCAGGGAGAAGGTACAGAAGCCTGAAGGAAGGAAGACTTTTTTCCAACTGCTATCAGGTTCTTGAACTTCCCTGTGTCAGTCAAACCAGAATATTACAGTACGACTGACACAGCACATTTTATGGCACACATGTAATTGTGAACATTTATGTATCCTTTTGTATTTATTAACTTTTTTTCCTCCATGGTGTATTGTATTGATTTAATTTCTGTCACACTACAGAGAAGAGGTGGAAAATCTCATGACATGATGTGAGAGTTACAAACTGAGTCTCAATGTTGTCAAGATGAAAGAGATGATCGTGGCCTTCAAGAGGACCAGGAATGACCATCCTGCACTACACATCAACATATCTGTAGTAGAGAGAGTGGAGAGCCCCAAGTTCCTTAACTAGTGACCTATCATGGATACTCAACATCTCCTCACTTGTCAGGAAGGCGCAACAGTGACTACATTTTTTGAGAAGACGAAGCGGGCAAGACTACCGGCCACCAATATGTGAGACTTCTATAGGAACTCTATTAAGAGTGTTCTGGCTGGTTACATCACAGTGTATTATGGTCACTGTAGAGATCAGAGGCCAACCCGCAAGACCATAAGAGTGGCAGAGTGGATCACTGGAGACTCCCTCCCCTCCATTGAAGTGATCTACCGGGATTGTTGTCTGAAGAGAGCATGCAAAATCATTGAGGATCCCTTCTACCCTGCACAAAGCATCCTTCACCTGCTCCCAATGGAGAAGAGATAAAGGAGAATCAGAGCTAGCACCACCAGGCTGAGGAACAACTTCTTCACTCAGGCAGTGAGAAGGCTAAATGCTCAAAGGAACTGCTCGCACTAAACATCCAAGTCTCTCATATTTATGAAGCATTATTTGTATTGATGAAATACTTGTCCTGCAAATGTATTGTTTTGTCTTTTATGTCTGGTTATGTATCTGCGTGTTTTGCACCGAGAACCGGAGAACGCTGTTTCTTCGGGTTGTACTTGTACAATCAGATGACAACAAACTTGACTTAATTTATACTTATTGTTTATGTATTTTACATATTTTTGTGCCACTTCAACAAGCAAGAATTTCATTGCATGTGTGGATTGTACTTTCACCTATGACAACAAACTCCCATCATCTTGTGTCAGCAGCACAGAGAAGACCAGTGCGAATGGGAGGATGGGTCTACCAGCTC